>NC_143151.1:27172865-27482995 GCF_041381405.1 Jatropha curcas
GAAGGGGCATGACACAATTTTTTTTTTTTCAGTAGTGGCGCCTGATTGTATCGGTCCTAGGTGGCAATGGAAGTGGTGCGTGTATTTTAAGATATCTGTCTCGTTTCAATCCGTTTTAATAGGATATGAATAGTTATAAATGAGTTTATGACATGTATAGATAGTGAAATTACTACCTATAATGGATACTAGTAGAGTACGAGTATAGGTTTTTGGATACCTGCTAACCGCCATTGAGCCTGAGAGAAGTGAGAATAAAAATATCATTTGCCCTACTGCCCATGTTCCCAGCGTTATTATCACTCACATTAGCATTTTCTACCCCACCTCTAAGATCTTCGTTGTTTGAATTTCGTCTCGCAGCACAACCAACAACTTTAACCACATCAGAACTTTCATCAAGTTTGTCCATAGCAAGTGGCTCAATACTATATTCATTAAATCTTTATCAAACTCAATACATAAATTCCCTTTAAACCTTATACTGATTAAATTAGCTCCAATCTTGAAGTGATTGTATATGTCTTTTACCATCAATTAGTAAGATTGCGGTCAATCACTTGATTTAAGTTAAACTAATAAATTAAAATTATATTTTTAAATATATAAATTATGCCCTTCATCCCATGAAATATATTCATTAATTTTTGTTCTTACATATTATAGTGACATGTCTTTTTTCATAAGAGAATAATATTTATAATTTCTTATTCTATCAATATGTATTTTTATCAACAAATATGTTAATTTTACTATTAACCACATGTTAAAATTGATAATAACTAATTAAAATATTGATCTTTCATGTTTCAAGTTAGGAGAAAAATTATACTGGTTATTAGAAAAATATTAAGTAAAATTATGATTTAATCATATTGTTCTAATCCATGTGAAAGTTAAATTAAACTGTTTTTTTTTTTTTTGTTCAAACTATTATGTATCTAAAGTTTAGAGATTCGATTTATCCGGATCCGTGCTGAGTAAGTCCATGAATGGAACAAAATACTTTCTCTCGAATATTTAAAGGGATTCTATACACAGGACATGAACTAAACTTATTTTTTCCTAATTCACCAATTGATAATTCATTTAAAATTTAAAACAATTTAAAGTAATCTAATCGGAGACATCCTACTTAGAAAAGACAAAAAATAACTCAAATCAATCTGCCCTAATCCGATTCGATTGCAAAGTCTTTGACAACATGTTCATTTTCAAAATTAAAAAAGAAAGAAAAAATTTTGAAAGGATGAAGCTAAGAGGGCATTTGGTTTAGCTGATTCATGCGTTTTAGGTGTTTAATAAGTTTTTTAATCAACAGCAGCTCGTAGCTCATAAAAGTTTAGCTATAGTTCAATCAGCTAGCTATTGATTCGATCAGCTAAATTTTGAAGTTTTTTTTTGCTCGACTGGTAACTGATTCGTATTTATATTATTTTAAAAATTCATTATCTTCTAAAAATAACTGCTAATAAAATTAGTTCTTTTTAAATTAATATTATTTATAGTTATTTAAAAATAATTTTTTCTTAACTATTATTATTTTAAAATTTAATTAATATTTTTTTTATATAATACATTAAAATAAAAAAATAATAGATCCATCTTAAATTAACATATATATATATATATATATATATATATACATAAAACAATATATAACATATAAAAATAATTATGCTACTGATGATTTTTTGTACAGCAATCTCTATTAAAATTTTACCAGTAATCAACTAACTTCTATAAACCATCAGCCACTAGTTGATAGCAATTGCTAAATCAAACTGCTTTAAGAGCGAAACAATCCTTAATAATCCCTTCATCCTAAAAATATAGTTTATCTTTTTTTTTTTCCCCAAAATGTAATTTACTTTCATTTTTTTTATTATAATTAATCTTAAATTATTTATTTACCCTTATTAAATAACTATCATTAATTCTTATTTATTCTTTTAATATAATAATTACTTATATATTATTTTAAATAAATATAATAAAAAAATTATATGAATAAAATTATCTTTTAATTATAATAACTTCTTCTTCCTTTTTCTTTTTATAGGCCTGTACGAAAATAGAAATTGAATTATTTTTTTTGACGGAAGAACTATAAATTAAGACCACTAATTGTTCTGCGGATAGGACACATGGGGCGGCTGTTAGGTGAGGGAGCGTCCAAAATAAAGGAGTACGTACAACATTAACTAACAAAGAAGCTTGGACTTTTTCAGCCTAATTTGCCCCTGCATGTTGCATGGCATTTTTAGCAATTGACTATTTTGGCTTATCCTTTCCTTTTTCCTTTTTCCTTTTTCCTTTTTCTGCTTTCCAATTTTCTTTTCTTTTCCTTTCCTTTCCTTTTCGTTTATGTTTTTGCACACGTTTTATTCAACTAGGCTGAATTGTGATGAAAGAAAGGAGCAGTCTCTGTCTTTGTAGACCTCATGGCATCTTTGTCTAAATTATGGCCCTATTAAGATATTATTTTTTTTATATGTAAAAAAAAAATCAATACTCTTTTTTAATTGCAAATAAAAAAAAAATCAATACTCTTTTTTAATTGCAAATAAAATTCAAAGTTCAATTTTATTTATTGTTGATTTTAATGTCTCAATTTTTGTTTTTCCTAATCAAATGTCTAAATTGATAAATGTTCTAAAATTAGATGCATTTAACCGAAATTTCTTATCAAAATTTTTAAATAAACTATTTCATCACCTCATTTATTTCTCTAGATTATCATCTTTCTCCACTCATTTCTGTTGATTTTGCTTTGAAATAAAAATAAAATTGTAAGGAATTTTTTTAAAGTTTCTTAAAGAAAATATAAGGTAATAAATAATAAAAAATTTAAGAAATAGAAATAAAATGAGTAGGTGTCATATATTGAATAAAATTATTTATCATATTTTTTTAATAAAAAAGGCCAAATTGCTTAATTGAAAATATATTATTTATTCAAACACTTATGGATAAAAAAATAAAATTGAAGTATATATTAAAATAAAAATTATTAGAAAATTTTAATTTTAGATACTAACTATATTATTATCTCAAATATAATTAATAAATATCCATATAAATTCAAAGTGAAAGTTAGAAAAATAGATACATATAAACCAATCAGCCGTGGAGGATTTGAGGCCTTAAGATGAGTGGTTAGAAATAGCGACCGGAACATGAGGGCTTTGAAGAGACACTTTGTACTTTCTTCTTTCAGAACAAGTTTTCTGACTTCGGTTTACAGAATTTTATTATTAATGGTACTTCCCATGTAATAATTCACAAGTTTCATTACTCGATTACTACATGAAAATTCTAATTAAATTCATAAAATAATAATAATAATAATAATAATAATAAGCTTGAAAGTTGATTTATTTGAGACAGTCTCAGGTTAGCTACTAAAGATTGGATTATCTATTTACCATTAAATGAAAAACGGAAGAGCTTTTTCCCACGTGATAAAGCCGATGGGACAACCAAATTGACTGAGCATGAAGCTGTAACTTTCATAAATCTTCCACGTTAAGCCATTTGCAAGAAAGTAAAAAGGATGGAAAGCGCATCACCATCTCATATATGTGGCTGCTAATAGTCTCTATGAAACCTTTCGAGATAGGTTCTTCAACCCACATCCCAAACATTTGAGTATCACTGTCTTTGATGGTGGATCTGGCTTAATAACAAACTTAACCCCGAGAAAATATCTGATATTTCTCAGAGTTTCTATCCCATATGGTGATAGCTTTCCCACACGTATCTGTGACACATCTTCCGGACATAATGCACAAAGAAGAAATAATAAACCCTATACACCAAATAAAAAAAAGCAATTATTACAAGATGGTATAATGGAACTTGACACACTGCACTATAAGAAATTCATGATCAATAAAGCATTTCGCTTATCATTCTTTTCTCATCAGCAATATGAATCAGTTCGCAACTTTTCTTTATGTTGGAGTGACAGGGGTGCCATTTGGAAGTCTAAGTGCATTGCTAATGTAATCTGATTTTCTTGTATTTTGTTATGAGCGAAGAACTTGCAGAATATGCAGTTTAGTGGGTTTAGCTCAAGGTATGGCTTAGGTTGGGTGTAAAAGCAGTCCAAGTATGGTCTAGTTTTGACATAAAACTATGGATTACCACGGTTTGTCAAGTAAACTCTAACGTATGTACAAGTGTTAAAATAATCAATGATATCTGCTCAACAGAGAGGTTAATTTTATAAAACTTGTCTTTAAGAGGTGTGCTCTGTGAATTGAGTTTTCTGCCTACCATTTCTGATTTCTCAAAACCAACGTTCATGCATTTCCCTCCTACAACTTTAACATTAGTTTTATTCAAAAATCTGAAGAGAGAGAGAGAGAGAGAGAGAGAGAGAGCAGTATTTGGCTTCCAGATTAGTCCATATATAAAAGATGGTGATCATAGAATCTAATTTGTGTTAGCAAGTAATCAGGGTTGAGCAGAAAAAGGAACTTCACTCAACAAAGTTTACCAAGCACACTAGAGCAGACAAAAATAACAGAAAGGAAAAAAAAAAAGAAATAGCAGACCTGGTGTGTGGAATCTACAACTCCACCTTGCTCAATCTCTCCGAGAAGAAGAGAAGCAACTTGCTCACCAACATCCGCTGCGGGCATCAACTCTTTGTCCTTATCTTCCATTTCAGCTATATCATCTCCTCGAGCATGATAAACTGCTGTGTCAGCAGATATGAAGCAACCAGTAGTTGTTTCGGCAACCAATGAAATTCCATAACCAGGTGAACTGCCATGACATCATAATCTATGTAAATAAATTCTTAGCATGATAAAACATTATACATTTTTATATTAAAAAATTTTAAAAATGATAAGGAAAAATTTACTAACAGAAAGCATACTTTCCAGCCTGTGGACCCTTAGCTCTATGATCGGTGAATATATGAACATCACGAAGCAAAGGATTAAGGATTCCACGAGCAGCATGTAACATATTAGTATCAAACTGAGATGAGACCTTAGCTGAGAAAGTGACCCCTCTAATCCTCTTAACCAATCCCTCATCAATCCAGGTGACTGCCTGTACAGCAGAACATATAAGAAAAAAGAAAGTAAAATGCAAGATGATGAACCACCATTGGATTCAAAATATCACCGTTAGACTTTCAACAAGAGGAACAGATAAAAGTACTTCTCCACCTCCATGAGGTGGAACTCCACGACTCTCTATTTTCAGCTCCAATCCTTCTGAAGGAACGCCAAATCTCTTCAACGTTGGTAGGGTAGTAGATCGAAAAGTGTCAACACATGGGTCTTTAGAATCATTTGTAATTCCTGAATACAATAGAATCGGTGTCACTATCATCACATCATCTTCATTAGCTATAGATATACAACTTTAAAAAAAAAAAAACTCTTGGTACTGTCATTTACGAGTTATGCCAAGTTTTGAAGGTTGACTTCGGTAAAATCAGTATCCTTTGACCATTACTAAAGCTTTCTAAGTCATCACATCACTCCAAACATTCCATCCATGTGTTTGTAGTTAGCATTACTGTTTGTTATGAAGCATAAAAAGTGTAAATGGCTTTTTCCTGTGAACATCTAAATAACCTGGGGAGAACTCCCAAAACTGATAATCCTCCACCTTCCACAAAATAGGCCTCAAAGATCTACATGCTAGATTGCACCTCCATTTACATTTGAAATAATTCTGAACTAAGTAACATGATTGGTAATCTAACAGCATTTATGCAAAATTAATATTTCAAATTGTTTACATTTATGAATAATGTTAATATATAATTTGGACTGGAAATCAACATCCAGAATAATTCATTTTGGATACTTGACAAAAAGGGAAGAAGTTGATTCACATGACCAGATCTCTGTATTAGTAGTTTCTCTAACAATCCACATAAATTGATGCATCAAGATTAACAACTCTTGGAAGGTAAAATGACGTCTGAACATTCCAATTATGAAACTTCTAATAGAAGACCAAGTGAGGAACTTTTAAATGTGTAAAAATGGGGGCTGGAGAAACAGTTACATTTCAAGTGCAAGTTCTTTGTCTGGAAAAGTAAAGTACATCTATATTTCTGCCCAAGCTTGTGCTAAGTGTCAAGGTAATGTGACGATAAAGCTCCATTTAGTTAAGCAGTTTCTTTTTTTTCTTGTGGGGTGGAGTGAGGGTGGGCGCTAGCCTCTAATGGTTGAGACCTCAAACCCTAAACTTAAATGTTTGGTAAACTTCTCTTAAAAAGTAGTATTAATTACCAAAACATCTTACAATCAATTCAACTAGCTAATCGCTGGCCTCTAACAACCAACTGTCTATAACTGCTAAACCAAACAAGCCATCAGTAGCTATGATCTGAGGGATTAGGCTTCTAGCTTTTGTTGCGTTCTTGTCTCCAAAACCAAGTATCAGGTTAAGCTTCATCAAACAAATAAAGATTGCCCAGTTCAACAAGTGCACCACATGATCAAATAAAAACACAATTTATTATTTATATTTTTTTCTCATATTTCACAATAAATTTTTTTAAAAAACGAAGTCTTTATGATTCTAAACATTGTTATAGTCTTATAAATTAATGTTTTTATTTTTTAACTAATTTTCAATATTATAAAGACATAAGAGTAAGTTATTTTCCAGATATAAATGGAGCCTAAAGCTTGGGTGATTAAACCCAAGTTAAATTACACAGAGCACACCGCTGAATATGCAATTAAAATTAATCCTAAGCACATGCCGCGTACCTTTGAGCCTTATCACAAGTGATTTCTTGGAAAATAGCCCAAGAACAATTAGTGGCTCAAGGAAATAGCCAATTGATCGACTTAGGCCACAATCATGCACAAGATGTTTCCCACCCATCACAATCCCAGGCTTGTATTTAAATTTTGTTCCTGCAACATATATTTCAATGAAACCAAAACAAGGAAAACCAACAGTGTAAGGAGCCACAAGAAGTTGTTCACGTTGACAAACAATATAACCCAAGTAAAACAAAGAAAAAAAGAAAGCAAAGCTGTCATTACTATTTGTTGCAATACCAAATGACACAAAGTTTGAGTCCTAAAAAAGAAAATGGGACTCCAGAAGTCAATTTTATATTTTATATATATATATCTCATCAGCAGAAAATAGAACTCAGCAACAACCCAAACAAATATGGAGAAACTGCAAGGTAAACCCAGAAAACTTAAATTAAAACAAGAATCAGCCCATACATGCACTGATGACCAGAAAACAAAACGTTGATGCAACAAGAAACAAGCTTTAAAGGAAGAGAGATGCCACATAAAATAGGGTTAGAGTTTCTTAAGAGTCTTCCACAGAATTTCAACAACACAAAGCAAGAAATTCGAAGTTAAGATGTAAACAATTAAAGCAAAGAAGACCAGAAGAAGACATTCAGATGTTGTTCAAATGACCTATATCTCAAGGGAGACCCATTTAAAAAAAAAAAAAAAATCAGCAGATGACAGAAAAAAACCTTCAGTAACTAGACACTCCTACGAAATACTATCATATTTGGAATTAGACATTTCTGTAATATGTGAATTTTTTTTCAATTTCAAACCGAATAGGCTGACAAATGCAGAATTAACTTCTACACAGATAATACATATGAGAAGGTGAACAATTACCGGTTTCATTGATTTCAATAACACAGTCATCGGAGATCCTCTCGAGGAGGCGGAGGAAGGAGACCTCGTAAGGACGGAGGCCTGGCAGCGTGTCTTCTGCCCGAATGTCCTCAATGAGAACAGGAGTGGCGGAGAGAGTAGCTAATAGCAGTCTCTGGCGGAGGTTTTGGCTCCCTTTTAATCTCTTATAACTTATCTTCCCCATCTTTGATTCTATTGTGCTGTACTATTCTCCTGAAAATGATAGGAATCGAAATCGAGACACAATTGTCGAAGTAGAAACTCCTGGAGTGTAACTTCTATGGCTAGGGTTTTAGACGAAGAAGAAGAAGAAGATGAAACTAAAACATAAGGTAGGGTTTTAGACGAAAAGGATGAAACTTAAAACGGCAAAGATCAAAGTAGCGAATAGTGACAATTCGCGGCGGCCATAATGTTCAAGAAATCAGAGGTTTTGATCGCAATGGGCCTATTTCACCAATTTTTTAACTAAAGCCCGAAACTAGTAGGCCAGCCCACAACAAAAGAAACCCAAAATATCATCGGCCCAATACGTGCTTCTTCCTAGCGTTTAGTGAAATCAATCACCTAATCGATTAAAGGTTAACATAATGTGTTTTTCTTTTTTCTTCTTTTTTCCTTTTTTTTTTTTTTAGAACTAGAAGGTGTAATCGCGTAGAATATAAAGATCTTTAGCTCTTTCAACAATTTTATTTTCTGAAGATCAAACTTTTTTTTATCACCTATATAAAAATTGAGGGCATTTACCACTCTAATTAACTCCAAAATTAATTTGATAACGAACTGTACATCCCTTTATAAATTGAAAATCTTAATTAACGGCATTAAGAAAAAAAAAAAAGTGATAATGCAGTAGATTCATACAACCCTGTGAAATCTTATATAGGCTTATATCATATTTTAATTCAAAATCTTAAGACAATAAGCTTACATTTAGTGATATAACCTTCGATTTATTTTGAGTCTATCAGCGGTAAACCTACCACCTATTTTCTATTTTTTACCCTCTCTTTCGCTTCACATTCTTTAACTTTTAATTTTCTTTTACTTTAATAAACTCAAATATGCTTTTCATATAATATATCTATTTTTTTTTGTTTTTGTTATTGTTGGTTTATCTCCATATTTGGATTTTTTTTTTTTTTGTCCCTATGAGGGTAGTCCCTTCTTTGCGACGGTTTATTACTGAATAAAATTATAATATTAGACTTTATTTGGTTGGACACTTTAAATCTTGATTTGTAAGTGTAGATCTTCGATCTATAAAGCCTGGTAGTACGATGTATTCTTCTATTGATAATATTGACGCATAATAGTGGAAACTCATATGTGTTCATCATATGTTACAAATTTTCAGTTATAGAAGTTCCGTAAGAGTTATTATTTTAATGTCCAAATTAATTAATGGACTAGTTGCCGCTACGAAAATTTATATCTTTTATTGAGATTAACTCAAGCGGAAAAATCTAATATTATATTTTAATTTTAATTTCATTATTTAAAAGAATATGAATTCTTTTACTTCATTATACGATCTGCAAACTTTATTAACTACTAATAGGAAAATTTTATTTCTGGCATGATTATTTTTAATTCTTGATAGTATTATTATTAATAGATTACATTTTCAAAAAAAAAAAAAAAAGATTACATTTAATAGATAATAAATAAAAATGTAAGAAATTCAATTCCTCTGATCACGTTACATTAAATTTCATTGTGGGTCATCAATGCAACATAAATTTGTTGATGGTTGATTCATCATTCTTCCCATTTGAATATTTCATTTAATCCATTCTTTTTCCAGTATGAGATTTTACTCGAACTTGACATCTAACAGAATGTTATATTAATTTGTGTTACAAGAAATATTAGTTTTTGCACATAATCAAATTTGACTTGAGAAAAATAAATCACATGAATTTCATTTCTCTAATGGTTTGATGCCCTATGAAATAGCCTCATTTAGTGCGTTTCAGCTGGCAAAACTCTATACTAGGAACTATTTTTTGTCGAGAGAATTCTGAATTCCCATTATCTATAGACAAAGCTGATTCATTTGGCTTCTGAGAATGTAAGTTAGGTTCTTTTGATTGCCTTCCTTTTGTAACATGTCCACTTGTATCGCAAATATGAGATTCTGTACCATTTGCTTCCTGCTACATAAGAAAGGAGAAAATGGAGGATGCGATTTCATAAATTTAGGATCTACAATACAAACTCTTGTTCTTGGATGCCAAAGATATATAAAAAAATGTCAATTTTTCTTCATCGGTAACCTTTTAACCAGCCGCCCCCCAATTTTATTTAGTTATTTTTTTTTTGAAATTTACCTTGTAAAATATATAAAATTTTACATTTTATCTATAAAATAGTGATTTTTTTTGGGTATTGCCCCTTCTAAATATAGAAAAAAAATTTTCACTCCCTCTAATTATTTTTTCTAATTCCGCCACTCTTTTTAACACAACGAAGAAAGAAAAATACCATGAATGTATATAATAAAACAACATAAAAATAATACTAAAAAATAACATATATCTAGTTATAAGTTTAAAGTTAATTACATGCCATGAAATTAAGTTGTCCCCTGCTCTCTCAAATGCAGTCAATAGTGCAACCATAATCCTGGCCAAATTTGAAATCAAAATAATAAAGGTTACTATAAATTCTTGAAAACGGTAATCCCTCGGTACCAAAAGAAATATTCTACTTTTTATTTTCACACAGATTAAAAAATAGCAATTATTATGATTAAAGGATAATTTTATTTATATAATTTTCCTATTGTGCTAATCTTAAATAACACATAAGCAATTATTATATTAGAATAATTAGTAAGAATTAATGCGGGTTATTGAACATAAGATAGTAAAATTTAATAAGGGTGTAGTAGACAATTTAAGGATTAACGACAATATAAAAGAGCAAAGTGGACTATATTTTGAGATATACCAAAAAAGAAATATGGATTATCTTTTTGAAACAGAGGACAGAACAATTATTATAGTTAAATGACAATTTTATTCATATAACTTTCCTATTATGTCTATTTTAAATAACACATGAACAATCATTATATTAGCATAATAAGTGAAAATTAATGAAGGTTATTAAAACTAAGATACTTCATCTGTTTTCTTTATATAGAGAACTTTACTCAAAATGGAAACTTTGTAAAGGATGTCAGATGAAAAAGACCAAGATGCCCTCATTTTAGCTCTGTAATCCGCTTGCAGATTGTGCTCTGAACGAGGAAAGTAGCAGAGAAAAAAGAAAAGACATTTAATGCATTTAAATTTTCAATGTGTTTTTTTAACAGTGTGCTCGACTTTTGGATGTGAACACAAACATGAGCAAGAATTTGTGAAATTATTCAAAATATGGACACCAAATTGGATGGTTGTAGTATAATTTTGAAAATCCTTTTATATCGATATTACACCTTGCAAATATGTATATGAATTTTGTTAACTCCGAATTATTTAATATAATTTTATAATATAACTAACACGGATGGAAATTTCATGTTCATATTTTGAATAAATTGTACACAGTGAAAAAAAAAATCGGTGATAATTGTGAATTAGTTGTACCTTATTTGATTCCCTTAAGTGAAAAATAGATTAGTGTACCCTATTATGGAGAGGCATTACTTACAAACCGTCATCTCAAACCTCCTAAAACCTGTTCGTTTTTCATGCGCCAGAGAACGAATTGTCATGCGACGTTTTAATGGGATTTTTGTTGCAACTCATAAAAAAGCATGACATTTACAAAATTCTTTACATGATCTGGTATATATTTTTTTTTTTTTTTTGTTTCTTCTTTTCTCATTGCCTACAACAACATTTTCAGTATGATTCATTTTAGGAACCATCATCATGCTTTCTTCTGCTTCAGGTAAGGAGTTCAAGTATGGCAAATGGAAAGTTGTGTGCATATCATGAGAATGTGCGAGCAAATTTATTGGAGCTTCATTGAGATCAAATGAAAATGAATTATTCATGATGCAAGAAATATTGTTCTCCTCTTTCTATTGACCTTAGTTTGAAAAGCTTATGAATGCAATTACATGTTCACGTTCTGATCACAATTCATATAAGAATATTGTAGAAGTTGAGGAGATAGTAAGAGTATCAAAAATTTTGGCTCTACATTTTTGTCATATTTGCGCGCATATAACCGAAATTGCTCAAGACTTTAGAAAATGAAAGAAATTCAAAATTTTCAACATGGGATTTTAATTTGGCAAAGTTTGAAAATGGAGAAATTAACTGCATTATGTCAGAAATTTCTCCAATTTCAGCTTAAATCCCCTCCAATTTGCCTGAAATCCTGTAATTAATGCGGCTTTAGAAGTCTACTCGTATGAGTTGTCTATCTATTAAATAAAGAGCCCGTTTAATACTATTTAGGGGTAAAATAGACATAATTTGAGAAAATAGTTAGTTTAACTACCATCTTAATCCTTGTGCAAATTCAATTATCTCTATATGAAGAGAACAGAGGGAGTAAAGTTTAATAAGGTCATAATAGACAATTTAAAAATTAATTATAATGCAAAAAAAGAAAGTGGACTATATTTTAAAATAAACTAAAAAGAAAAGATGAATCATCTTAATGGGACAGAAGAAGTACTAATTAATGGCAAAAAAAAACCTAGATTATTTTAAAAGATGATGATTAAAAATAATATTGGGAAAAGTACAAAAAGTGAAACATCTTTATTTTATCAACAAAAGAGATATGTATTTTACTATATTAACAATTAAAGATCTAATGCCAAACATCGTATTAAAATAAACTATTGATATTAGGCATTAAACCCTTCATAATTAAAAGAATAAAAATACAATTTTATTTTTGCCAAAAAATAATTCGCAGATTTTAAATGAGAAAATGTAAACCACAAGATAAGTTTTTATAATTGCTCTTAGATTTTATTAATCCTAACCTTTTAAAGTTCGAGTCTAATCATACACATCTAAACATAATTGAAATAAAATACTCCTTCCGTTCTCTTTATTTAGAAAAAATTTTCTTTTTAGGTGTATTTTTTAGATAAAGAAAGTTATCTCTAAATAGTAACTTTGGTATGTAAGTCAAGTTAAAAAGACTAGAAAGCTTTTAGAATGTGTTTTTTTAAGATTGAAACTCAACAATCAAGGAAAATGGCAGACACAAATATTCTCAGCATTTAATGCATGCGTGTTTTAAGGGACAAGTTATCACCTCACTTTCTAATTTCATTTTATAGTAACATTGATCGTTTTTATAAATTTGGTCACATAAATACAGAGTTAGCGCTTATTTGTATATTTGATGAAATAGATGACCCAGTAGAAAAAATTATGAAGGACACACTTACTGCTATTAATGCTGATCTAGGAAAGGATGCTGACAATAAATAGGTTAATGTAGACTTTTATTGGTAGTAAATGTGCACTTTCTAATTATCTTTTGCTTTTTTTTATAAGCCACTTAGTGGCCTTTTATTTTTAATACTTAGTGCATTTTTTTCAAATCCTTATAATGGTTGTACTCTGTTGTAAGCTACTTAGCAGCCTTTTATTTTTAGTACTTGTACACTTTTTCAATGGTTTTTGTTTCTCTGTGTTAGTTAATGGTTGTGAACTTCTGTAAGCCACTTTGTGGCTTTTTAATTGTTAGTTGAAACTTCTGTAAGTCATTTTGTGGCCATATTTTTAGTACTTATGTACGTTTTCATTGGTTTTTGTTTCTCTATGTTAGTTAACGATTATGAAATTCTGTAAGTCACTTTGTGATCTTTTTAATTTATTAGTTGTGCATTTCTGTAAGACATCTTGTGGCCTTATTATTTTTAGTTGTGCACTTTTTTAAATTCTTATAATGGTTGTACTCTTTTGTAAGCCATGATGTGACCTTATTATTATTGTGCACTTTTGAAAATGTGAAGTTGTCACACATTTTGTTAGGCTGTGCACTTTTTTAAAAAATTATGCCTTTAAACTCGCATTAAAACTCGGAGTTTAGTACTCACTTTCAAATTAAAACTTGTTAAGAGGTTAAATATAATAGGTCAAATAATTTTTAGGAACACGTAAGTATATGAATATAAATTGATTAAAATAAGATAACAAGATTACAAATTGAGAAGAAATTAATGTCATTAATTCATTGACTCATATTGTAGACAACCATAATTATTTCTGCTTCATTATATATAAGATTCAAGTCTGGAGGATGCAACCATTTCTAGATATGGTGTAACCGATTCAAATATTATAGAGAAGTGAATAGATTTTCTTTGAATCAGATTATTAATTGTGATTTCATTTATATATGGCAAGGTTTAGAAGTCAAGGAATCTGATTGTAAACTCAAAAAATTTGACTCCAAATTTTATTTCATTTTGGCCGCAATGCATTGCATTTGTGCACTACTTTCTCAATTTCATTTAAATTTGTAGAAACTAGATTTTACTTTTAATTTTGAATTTGAATTGAAAAATAATTCAAGTTTAAACAAGTTAGAGCCAAAATTTAAGTTTTCTCCCCTTTATTTTCGTCGAAAATTTGGAAATTTGTGGCGTTCAATGAATAAGTTCAAAATTTTGATCTTTAATTTGGCTCTAAAATTTTTTTCGTTTTTGTGCACGTATTATGTAAAACATCCCCATTTTAATAAAGTCAAATAAAGTTAATAAAGAAGGTTGGAAATAACGCCCAAATGATACAATTAGGCAATAAATGCACTTCTTGAGATTGCTTTTGTGGTAGTTATTATTTCCATAATTAATGATGAAATGAAGGACATTTTAGGAAAAAAACTTAATTTAACTAACTTTCTTAATCCAATAATTTTTTCTGTTTTCTCTAAATAAAGAAAACAGAGGAAGCATAACATATTAATACCAATCATTCTTTCAATTGGTCATACCAATATTGGCACCAAAGGAGTTGCTCAATTTCAGGTTGCTCTTTTCCACTGCTTTAAAACATTGGAAAGCAGGGTAACCATAACTAGGTATGGAAGCGGGGTAGGTACAACGAATTTTAAGCTATCTGTACCCCGTATCCGTATTCATCTTAAACTTTATTATCTTTATCCATTTCAAATCCGTTTTAAATATCTATTTAAGTAGTCATATCCAAATCCGTTTAAATTTTTACTACCTTTACATATCTGAAACCCAGTTAAAGTACTCTTATACGAGAAGAGCACCTGTGAATCTCAAACTATCATAATCCAACTTACAATTTTTATTAATAATGGATAGAATATCCGTGGGTATCCACTGCCAAACTCATTTAATATAGCGGATACCCAAAGACCTATACCCATACACTACCCGTATCCATAATGGTTTCACTATCCGTATCCGTCTCAAATCTATTTATAACTACTTATATCCTCTTTAAACTGATTGGAGTGAGAGTACCATAAAATATCTGCACCACTTTCATCCCTAACCATAACCATATATCATCTAGTCAAAATATCAAATATTAGCTTGGAAAAATTAAATAAAAATAAATTAAGTAAATAAATGAATATGTAGAGTTTATTTCAATTGCATACAGGAGGGCTCTTGATAGAAATGATCCCATCATCTTGATTCCTTTTAATTAATAATGATTTTTCTTCTTGCAGACTTTGTACCACTTCTCAATCCGAAAAAAGGACTGCAAAGAGAGATTTTTTTTTTTTTTTAATGTAGCATATATTTGCTTAGGACATTGACAAAGAATGCAAATAATTTTAGTTTAATAGTTAATAAATTACAAAATTAATTATTTTAAATGGTGATTTTATAAAAATTATAGTCAGTATCATCCTCGGTAATAGATTGAAATCCCTATTTTCCTCTTAATTAATTATAAAATAGTTTGTTTTAACTTAATTTTGCATAAGCAACTATAAATTTCTTTTTGTCATGTAATATAATACTTGCAAAAAATAGAAGTTTATCCTAAAAAGAAATAAATAATTGCATTATAGTACCTTAAGGAACTTTATTAGAAAAAGAGAACTCTAGTTTTATTTAGTATTATAGAATTGTCACATAATTCTGTATATTGCTGTGAAACATGAAATAAGTATTAACACAGACTAAATTGTAGGCTAACTGGTTAAAGATTCAATTCTTGTCACACAACACAAATGAAGGGGAAAAAACTAAAAAAAAAAAAAAAAAAAAAGTGTTTGAGACTCAAAATACATAAATTTACGCCTACTATTTATTAGAAAAATCTGTTTGCAATTTTTTAATTTTTAGTTTGATATATTAGTCTCTTTAATTTTCAAAATTACTTCTAAAACTTCGACTTATGAAATTATGTAATTTTTAATAATTAAATATGTCTGAAATTATGATATTTATATATCTTTTAACATAAATTGGTAAAAAATGATTTTAATATTTTTTTAATTATACTCAAAGTGTTCAATAAATATAATTTTATAAATAAAAGTGTTTGATAGGTGTAGTTTAATTTAGTATTTTCATTGAATTTTCCTTACAAATGTAATAATTTTGTACCCCTTTTAAATATGAGATTATTCTTATTTTGAGATTTATGACTATCTCTCTGTAAATATTTTTCATAGATCAAACTTCTAATCTTATAGAGAATATATCTATTAAATTTAAATTTATCTTACAACTTAAGTTACTCGCTCTTTATGATCAGTAATGTAAAAAAAAAGTGTGAAAAAATGACACTTCTAATATGGGAAAATTAAAAAATTTAACAAATGAATGATTTAAAGAGGTTTTACTTTACTTACTATTTACTTAAAAACTTAAAAGTCTTATTTGACAAAATTAGCGATTTTAATATATAGTTGTTAATTGTCCTGATAACTGTCAACTTTTACACTAGCATTTTATTAAATGTTAAAGTGAATAAAATTGAGAAAAATACTTGTCTAGACTGAGTCTATGGCCCTATTTATGGACCAAACCAATGATACTAAAGATTTTTTAAAAAGTGCTCCGACTTGATCTCTTTTTTTTTCAAAAAGTGTTTGGTCAGAAATACACTCGTTTCAATAAAAATCCTTAGTGTCATTGGTTTGATCGATAAATGAGTCATGAATCTAATTTAGATTAGTTTGTCTCTAAAATTGGTTTGGAATATACCAATCCAAACTGAAATTCGATTCATTTCAATTTGAAATAGAATATAAAATTTAAAATATAATCCATTTTTAAAAATATTGGTATGGAATGGAAACATAGTAGAAATTTTAATTTAATTGTATATTTTAATAATAAAATTTTTTCATTTGAATTACTCTGATATCTGTGTTTTGCTTTTATTTTATTATTTTTTCAATTTCTTATTTTTGGATTTTATTATATCTATTTTATGGTTACAGGGACTTTCTATTTTCTATATTTGTTGTTACTTTATTATTAATTAAATGGAAAGTTGTCAAGTGAAGATATGTGCTCATTCCTTATTTATAAATTAATATTTTAATTATATAAAATATTAATTTGTTATTTTTGCAATTTAATTATATTTTTTTAATGTTTATATTCAATTCTAAATAAACATATTGATTAAATTCTTATTAATTTTAAAAATTTATATGTTAAAAGTATATCATAAAGGCTAGATTTATATTTGCAATTGAAAAATTTGTAGTTACTAAATTTTAAATCAAAATTTCATAAAACAGTATGATATAAAATTTTAAATTTCAAATGTTTCGGAATGGAATCAAAATGATAATCATTCCAATCTATATAGACCAAGTTACATCTTTGGTAATGTTTCATAATTCGCTCTCTCTAACTATAAATATTGTCTCATCGAATACTATAAATAATAATAAGAACATATCAAAATACTAAATGGTAGATGAAAAACTATAGGACGCAACCATAACTTAAACAAAGTATAATAAGTTGGGCCATCCATGATAAAACTACGGGCAGCGAGACAAATGTCACATTTAAGGTTTCAATTTTTAGTAAATGTCATAAAATATCAAATATTAAGAAACTAATACATTTGGTCAAAAATAGAATGAAAATACTTATAGTAACCTCAAATAATATGAAACTAACAGATTTGGTCAAAAAGAAAACGCTGAAAAAAAAAGGAAGCCCTAAAAATGAAAAAGGAAACACAAAGAAACACAAAATCTGTAGCAAATCCCTATACAACTTATATAATTTAACAATGAGGATGACGACCGGCGACGACGATCACGACGATGGTAAATACGGTATATACAATATATATGGTGTATATATTGTATTAATAAATACAATATATATATTGTATTAGTAAATACTGTAAAATCAATTATATGTATATATATATATATATATTATTATTATTATTATTATTATTATTATTATATTATATCAATATCAATCCAAACAGAATCGAGAGTCCTACCTTGTCTCTACAGAGCATAAACAACATCTATGGCGGTGACAGTTTTTCAGCAAAAATTAAGTCGTTGATATGCTCATACAAAAATGAAATCACATAAGAGAAATAGAATTCAAAAAACAAAAAGAAATTGTGAAACAACGCAAATAACGAGAAGAACAACTAGTGGTTGAAAATACAAAAGTAAAAGGATAAATAACGATAAGAAAATAATAAACGACAATAAAATGAGAAAGAACGATGTCGAAAATAATGGAGGCAGCAAAAATGCTGCAGTTAAAAAGAAAAGAAACTAAAAAAGAAACAATAATTAAAATAGGAAATTAATAAAAAAGAAAATACTAAGCAATTAAAATATTGAATTACTAACAAATGATAATTAAAATAGAAAATTAATAAAAAAGGAAATGATTTACTAATAAACTAACGCCTAAAAACAAATTCAAATTGATAATAATTTAAATTAGAAAGTCAAAACTGACAATCTCTAAACATAAATTTCATAATATAACATTTACTAGAATTACGAAAAACAGAGAAGGGCAATCCAATCTGTTCAGGAAGCAGGCCGGACTTTGTTGTTCAAGCCCAGAGAGCAAGAGGGTCTTCGGGTCATAAATTTCGGACATTGGATTTGGAGTCAACAATTATCATATCTGGTTTAGTCTAGTCCACTGATTGGATCAGTAAAACAAACTACTGGCTTAGATTAAATCTATTCATACCCAACGTTTTGCAAATACCAATGCTGAATTCTGCTTTCCGCCACGTCAGCAACAATATCCAATTGTCTGTTAAGAATCACCTTCCTTTCTTTCTTCTTCACTTCATTCATTTCTAACGTCCTATCCTTTCAACAACCTCTGGCTCTGTTTCTCAGTATTACAACTGAATGGACCTTAGCTTCTCTGCTAAATTCCAAGCCTTAACCCTAATTTCTACTTCTCAGATTTCTTTTCTCTCTTCCAATAAATCGTCCATTCGAAGAGAATTCCTTGGTTGCTCTCACAATCTCAGGCCTCCTGGTGGTTCTCTTCGAGTAGGCAAATGTAGGAAAGTGAAGATTCGAAGAAGCCAATCTCAAAGTTTGTTACTCAACGCTTCTTTTGGTTCAGAATCTGTTCTTGTTGCAGTTGCTGTGTCTACTCTCTCTGCTATCTCTTTTGCCTACCTTAATCAGCAAATAACCAGCAATAACGGCAACCGAAAGGATTCGAAAGAGGTAAAATGAAAATTTTGGGGTTTTTTTTTTTGTTTTTTAGCCAATTTGAGTTGTGTGTTAGTTCAATTAGTTTAGTTTTAATCTAATTTCTATGCTGAAGTCTTTAATGTCTTGCTACTGTTACAGGCCTCGGGTTCACCTGGACTTGGCTCTTCTCAATTAGGCAAAAATATTGTGAACCACGTTATTCAAACTCCATCCGCGGATGTTGGGAATAGTCTCAGGAGTATCCTTGCTACTGAAAGTGAAAACTTGGTGGAGAAGGCCATAGAAAACAGCCATGCAATAGAGGGGGAAGAGACAGTAGTACAAGTTTGTGAAAATACTTTGAGAAGTACCAGTTCTATTTTGTTTGAAACGTCAGAATACGACAATGCTGACTTCCCAGTATCTAATGTTTCTAATTATGTGGTTCCAAAAGAATCTGAAGCTACTAATGTATCAGTTTCTAAAGAATCTGCAATTCCTGAATCAGAAAAGGTGTTACCACTCGTACTTAATGCTAGGGGAATGTCTGAGCTGACATTAGAAAAAAGCGGAAATGAAACTGATGTTCACGAGGTTGATGCTGAGTTAACTCATCTAATGGAACAGATGTCTAACAATACTGCTTCACCTCCTGTAAATTATGAAGCTGGTGAAAAGATTGACCTTTCTAGCTATCATGGTATCATCAAAGAATCTGCTAGAGAGGACCTTTACATGTTTTATGACAAAAGCCAGTCAGTGGTGAAATCTCCATTAAACTTAAATGGTTCAAACTCAGTATCTTCTCATGCCTCCCCTTCGATTGGCAATAGCTTTTCTTCATTCAAGGTGAATGGCATTGTAAAAGAGGCAGATTCGTCAGCACAGCAGTCTCCCAAAATTGCAGGTTATGCCACAAAATAAGATATACCTCATTTTTATTTAATGTTTTGAAGTATGGATCTAATCTGTTTTAATCTAACTATACTGTACTGGAAATTCTTACAAGTTTAACTGAAGCAATTTTTTTTCCAGAGTCTGTTGATAAAAAAGTACGTCTTGCGCATTATGTAAGAGAATCTTCTCGGAAAAATGAAAACACAAGGAGAAGGAGAGGATTTCCAACAGAAAAGGAAAAAGGACGTCCAGTTCAGAATAATCAAATAAAACTACCAGAATTTCCCTACCCGAATGGCGTGCATGTGATTGACAAAGACCATCCTTCACAGCAAGTCCATGCTTACAATCGTTTGCTAAGAGATGGAAGGTGATTTTCATCATTCATTTGTTTATATACAGCTTATTGATCTGTCTCCTTGTCAAAATGCCGCAGTAGAGATAGTAGCTAGCAAATAAAGTTTGTTTTGAATAATAGACCACCAAAAGAAGTGAGTTTCTGAACATTATTGTGAGCTGTGGTTTCTTCTTTTTTTAGGTTAACGGAGTGTGTAAGTTTGCTTGAAGATATGGAAAGAAGAGGCTTGCTAGACATGAACAAGGTAAGGCTATAGAGTATAGATTTAGCAATTAGTTCATATGTTGTTCTTATCAATCAATTTCATTATCAGAGTTAGTACTGCAGTGATTTCTCTGGTTTCAGATTTATCATTTCTCTGTTTCAGATTTATCATGCTAAGTTTTTCAAGATATGCAAAATTCAGAAGGCTGTTAATGAAGCTTTTCGCTTCTGCAAGTTGGTTCCAAATCCAACATTAAGCACATATAACATGCTCATGTCTGTGTGTGCAAGTTCTCAAGATTCATCGGGTAAGTTGATTTGGAACTCTTGGATACCTTGTCAGATATGTGTAGTGTACTGTGAATATGGTTCCAATTCCTGATATCTGTATTATTCTTTCAGGAGCTTTTCAAGTTCTACAGCTTGCCCGAGGGTCTGGACTGAAAGCAGATTGCAGACTTTACACTACTTTAATATCTACCTGTGCTAAAAGTGGAAAAGTTGATACAATGTTTGAAGTATGGTAACTTTTTTTTTTTTTTTTTTTTCACGGGTTAGATTGTCAATTAGAAAAAAGAAAAAAAAAAAAAAAAAGAAGATTTCAGAACATCTCTTTTATGGTTTTATTTCTCATTTCCTTGATAGTTTATGCTCTGGCCATAAATGTAACATTTTACCCTTTTTTTTTTTTTTATCCTCTTTTTGTTCTTGCCATTTTCACTAATTAGCGAGAAAATTCTAAATTCCTGGCCTAACCTTTTTTTTTTGGCTTTTTATGAAAGTTAAGTTGGATTTGAAAAGATGATGAATTCTGACCAAGATTCCTTGTTCTCTTGGAGCTTTTATTAATTTCACTTTTAATGAAGGCCATAACAATTCCTGCACAGATGGGCCCTTGTTGAGACCTATGTTAATTATTATGAATGACTAACAAGTATCCTGATGGCTGTGGTAGGTGTTTCATAAGATGGTTAATGCTGGAGTTGAACCAAATGTTCATACATATGGAGCACTAATAGATGGCTGTGCCAGAGCAGGACAACTAGCTAAGGCATTTGGCGCTTATGGGATAATGAGTTCCAAGGTATCGTATGGAATTTTACAAGATGTATATGTCTGTCTCACTGGAATTTTTATATGGAACTTTCTTTATCCTATCAGACCCTAATGCTTATTCTCAAATAATATTTTGTGCAAGGCTGTGGTGGCCATATTCTTGTTTACTTCTCTCCTAATGTCAAATTAATCTTCGCATTGATAAGTTGTTTTATGCAGTAGAAAGTGAAGCCAGACCGAGTTGTCTTCAATGCACTTATAAATGCATGCGGCCAATCAGGAGCTGTGGATCGTGCCTTTGATGTGTTAGCAGAAATGAGGGCTGAGACACAGCCTATTGACCCTGATCACATCACTGTTGGTGCATTAATAAATGCATGTGCAAAGGCTGGTCAGGTTGGTCTATTATCTAATCTGTGCTTTTGGTTTCTTGGTGGTAGCTTTATTAATTTATGACAGAATGGAATATTACTTTCAGATTAATCGAGCAAAAGAAGTATACAACATGATGCATGAATTTAACATCAAGGGGACTCCAGAGGTTTATACTATTGCTGTTAATTGTTGTAGCCAGACTGGTGATTGGGAGTTTGCCCGTAGTGTGTATGATGACATGAAAAGGAAAGACGTGGCCCCTGATGAGGTATCAACTGCTCATTCTGGTAGAATCAATATAAAATTAGTAATATTATTTGGAAAATGGTTTATAGTGGAAAACTGTGGTCTTTAGTAGTGTGGTTATGTCTTATGAATAATGTGCTCTTCTTGTTTGGTATAGAAGCAAAAACTGATGAATTTTATTATCCATACGGCCTTTGCAGTGGACTGTTGCTTTAGCTCTTTTTCTTTTGAAGAGTGAATTAATCAATTTATTTACTTAAAAAATCATCAAAGAGGGTGAACTTGTTTACATTACAAGTGTAAGAAATTAAGAACAACTACAAAAATGACTGTTAGCAAATCTAGAAAATGAAAAGTAATCTACCATTACAAAATTAAGGAATGCTCAACCACCTCTCATTAAGTATAGCTATGGAGAGGGTTTCACATTATTAAAGTGATTGTTGTTCTTACAAATCATGCAGATGTTTCTTAGTGCGTTGATAGATGTAGCGGGGCATGCTGGAAAGGTGGATGTTGCATTTGAGATCTTACAGGAGGCAAGGATTCAAGGAATGCAACTTGGAATTATACCATATAGTTCATTGATGGGAGCTTGCAGCAATGTATGTCTCTCACACTCAGTGTTGTGGTAAAAAAGCTATTTTGGTTCATGTAAATGGTTCAATTTTTGATTTCGAGTCATGAAGTACCAAAATTAGACATTCTTGCCAAATTTGAAAGCTATATGTGAGTTACCTAAGGATTTAGGCTGTAGCTCTAGAGTTTTCACGTTCAACTATCTAAGCTTTTGGGTCTGAGTCCTGTTTTTATCATGAAACATAGGGTCTTTATTGTAAGTCTCTGTTGGTTCCAAATTATAGTTTTGCTTCCACCTTTTATATTTTTTTATCAAAATTAGTCATGGCATATGGAGGGACTTATCATTCATGAGCATGGAAAAAACAGAGAAAGTGTATAAGTTATTTTGAGGTCATTTGATTCTTGCTTTGCATGTTTAAAATTCAAACTAAAAATTATGATAAAGGCCAGAACCTGCTAAACAGTTACAACTTTTCTTCCTTTTGTTTTAGGCCAAGAACTGGCAAAAGGCACTGGAGCTATATGAAGATATCAAATCCATTAAAGTGAACCCAACTGTCCCGACCTTGAATGCCTTGATCACTGCCTTGTGTAAGTCTGTGACCTATTTCTTCTTTCAAAATAATCTGATTTGATTGGAGATCCATTTGGTGTCTAATAATCTGTTTGTTACTGAACTATGTAGACAACCTAAAACCACCCTATACTGAATGCTGTACATGGATTGGCTACCCACCCAATATATTCTTGCTGCTATCTGGGTATTTGAGGGGGCTAGAGTGAAGTCTTGATAAATGACTCTTAGTAAAAGGTGTATTAGAGGGTTATCAACACTGGTCTATGTAGCATTATTGATATCTTGAAAAGGAGATGCTTGGTACTGTTAAATTCTAGAACAAACAAGGTTGAGATATTTTGATGTCATATTCTTATAGATTGAAGAAGTATTTATTGACAGATCTGATTATGGTGAGGTCACTATCCCAATACAAATTAGTGCAATTATACCGGAAAAATGGCCTAATCTGCACCTTGGAAATCCACCAAGAGGAAGAGAGAAATAAAGAGAAAAGTTTCAACTTTTTTTTTTGATTCATTGGGTGGCCCAATTGGCCGAATAACATGGTGGGCTACACAATAGAAGAGGCCCTCCCTTTGGCTTACTAAATTATTGAAAATTCTTGTAGTCGAGATAACTCGAACTCGAGACTCCCCACTTTTCACATTGGTGAGAAGACCAACCAGACTACACTTGGTTGGCAAAAAAGTTTCAACTTTATTGATGCTGGAAAATGAAAGTTGAATGCAAAATTTAATTACTTACGGTCCTTGTAACCTATAGGTTAATTCCTTCAACTAATTAGGAAGTAAGCCTCCTATTAAAACTAAGAACAATATAGGTCCAAATAAAATAACTTCTAAATAATATAGATCATCTATATATATTCTGTTCTTTCTATATAAGGAATCCAACAAAGATATTTAAGCAAAAACTACTGACTTAATGGCCACGTATTAAAAATCAATGTATTAAAATCTTTTACAAATAATTCTAGGTCTATTATAGTATTGCTTGGAATTCTCATGCATCAGCCATTATTACTGGTAGAGCTGTTGCTTAATTGTATGCCCAATAGAATTTATTGTAGCCAATTTTATTTTTTTTTCTTTGGTTGATGTGGAATTCAATTGATTCTTAGGAAAATTTAAGATGACATATATTATTAGACTAATATTTATTTTTTGTATGTATGCTTACATATCTGGAACTTGGTAAAATTTCTGCCCTTTGATCTTTGGCACATTATTTGTGAATCAATATAGATTTTTGGCGATGACTTGTGTAGAAGTGTAATTATAGAATAGCAAAAGACAGGAAATTAAATAAAGCAGATTTGCTGCAGGTGATGGGGATCAATTGCCAAAGGCTATTGAAGTTATGTCAGAGATGAAGAGTTTTCGCTTGTGCCCAAACACTGTTACATACTCCATACTCTTTGTGGCTAGTGAAAGGTAAATGAACTATGATTTCAATTACTATTATTTAAAACAATGCTTTTCAACATGTACCTTTGCCTCAAGTGTCATAACTTCAATTTTTTTTTTTTTTTTTTTTTTTTTTTTTTTTTTTTTTTTTTTTTTTTTTTTTTTTTTTTTCGGGTTTGTTTTTGTGCAGAAAGGATGATCTAGAGGTTGGCCTCAGGCTTCTTTCACAAGCCAAAGAAGATTGCATTGCCCCCACCCTCATTATGTACAAATGCATAATAGGTAAGTTTCAAAGAGAACCAAAAATGCTTTCTTCCAAACATTTGTCAATCTATTTTTCCCTGCTGTTTGTAGTTAATTTTTTTCTATATTTTGTGTTTAAGCTTCCAAGAATTACTTGTTTATGCAGCCAACCTTCTAATATAAATAGGAGTTATTATCTCCTATAAATTTAACTAATCTTTTGACTGTTTCCACTTGAAAGGCATGTGCCTGCGAAGATATGAGAAGGTTTGTGCTCTTGGTGAGCCTGTTTTATCATTTGACTCAGGCCGGCCACAAATGAAAAATGAGTGGTATTTCATTTTTTCTCCCCATTCAACTAGTAGAACTATTTTGTTAGGCATGTATTTTCGAATTTCTTTGCTTTTATCATTTTTACCTTTGTTTGTTTTTTTTCTTGGGAGGAGTGGGTTCGATTGTTCCTTCAACTAGTGTTACCCTGGAAATTTTAAGAGGATGGCTATTATTCATGAATAGTAATCTTACTGTATGTGAGTAATTTTCTAAGTTCTAATCTCCTCCATTTATCCTTCAGGACATCACTGGCCTTAATGGTCTACCGTGAAACAATTGCAGCTGGCGAGAAACTTACAATGGAAGTTGTTTCACAAGTTTTGGGATGCCTGCAGCTCCCTTTTGATGCTTCGTTGAAACACAGATTAGTTGAAAATCTGGGAGTTACTACTGACTCGTCAAAAGTCTCTAACCTCTGTTCTTTGGTGGATGGATTTGGAGAATATGATCCTCGTGCATTTTCATTGCTTGAGGTCCGTAGGCGACTGAACCATTTGGACAATTTTCTGACTTCATTCTTTCTTATGAAACTATAAATGGGATGCTAGCTAAGACTGTTACCAATTGCAGGAAGCTGCTTCTCTTGGAATCATTCCTTGTGTATCCTTCAAAGAAAGTCCTATCATTGTTGATGCTAAAGCATTGCAAAGTCATGTGGCTCAGGTAATTTTTTGACATGTATTTTACTGCCAGTTAGATGATAGTAATTCTTCTGAAAATTTTCTGTTGTCTAAATAACTTCTTTGCTTCCTTGAGGCTCTACACTTGCTCAGAATGCATTTCTAATTTTCATGCTTCTAAATTGCTGATATTATGAAATGTGGACTGCTCCATTATTTTTCTTTAGTGAACTGTTAAAAATATTATAACATTGTTATGTATTGACAATTGAGTCTTCACTGAGGACTTTTATTTGTCATTTTATCTCATTCCTATATCATTGGCATTTTCATGGTTCCATTATTTTCTTTTGTTCACTTGCTTCATTTATTATCTCTAAGCTTGAGCAAGAGGAAAGCAGATAACTTGCAGGAAGTAGGACGTGTACATTGTTTGCTCAAAGGGTTATATGAATTCTGAGCCAAACCAGTTGTTTTGGTTTCCAATTTTTATAGTTTCATAAGAAAGAAAGAGATTCAAATTCATTGCTCAAAACTGAAATCTAGCAACCCCTAATTTCGACAAACTCCACATACTTTTGGGCTAAAAGCCTCTGCCTATTCCATTCTTGATTAGGAGTTACCTCAAAAAAAAACAAAGAATTTGACTCTCATTTATAGAGAGTATATTCTTGCCTCCCTTTTACATTGTTAATGCTGTATTTTGAATAACTAAGTGAGATTGTGGCATGCAATCTCACTAGATCGCACATCTGAATTTTAAAAGGAGAAGAGTAATTAAGGTTTTCTGCTCTCTTGCTCAACACTGTGTAGAAGCTTATAGCCCATCAATTGCAATGGACTTGGCAGGAGAGTGCAAAATGGATAAAGATGAATTGAAATATTTTACATAATTTTATGGATAACAATTATATTATGACATTGTGGTTGACAATGCACATCCTACTGTCTCTGACATAAAGCAAAATATGAGTTCAAATTATCTTCCCTATTCAATTTGTGCTGCTTCTTTCATTTTGACGACTTCCTGGAGAATCTTGTCAGGTGTACCTTTTAACCATTTTGAAGGGTCTCAAGCATCGGCTTGCTGCTGGTAATTTTTGTTTATAAATACCTTTTTTAGAATTCATTGAATTCTACAATATGTTAATTTCTGAGTTTCAACTGAGGATTAAAAGTTGAATGAAGTTCCTTAAAGCACAAAAAAAGAAAAATGCATGTGCATCATTTCTCCCAAACTATTGAAAAGCTCATAATGCTCTGTTTTATAGGCGGTAGTTTATGATGTTCCATTTTCTATTTCAGCTGGCCTCGTTTTTTTTACTGTTTTTCTAGCTGTAGATGTGATAAAGAACAAAAATGAAAAGGGGGAGAGACAAAGAAACAAGAGGAGGGAAATTAACAAAGAATCTTGAAAGAATACCATTAACCTCAATTCCAATTCATTATTGATAAACCCTTTCTAACAATTGGCTGGGGTGATTTTGATTGTGAAATATGACAATTTCGAAATAGGATTAAATAAAAATTTATAATGATGAAAATATTTTTGTTGTTTAGCTGGGATACTTGTACTCTGCGCTGTGCTAAAGAAGGAAAAACTTGGTTAGGTAGCTTCTATTTAATTTAATTGAATGTGCAATTGCTAACTTTTAGTTTTTTCGCTACCAACAAAACTTTCAACAGGTGCAAGGTTGCCCAATATAACGATTTTACTGCCTACAGAGACGGCACAAGTCAAGGTGCCTGAAGGGGAGAAAACAATCAACATTGCAGCAAGGTGAGAAGTACTACTTTGAAGTGTCTTGAGTGTTAATATTTTTGCCTGAACTCCATGCTTCCTCTCATCTTTATCTATAGCATGTTATGAAGTTCTATACCATTTTTCTGGATAAACTGGAAAATCTGGCCAAAGGTCTGCATTTATGGGTTTGTTAACCTTCGGTTGTTTAATTGTGTTGGAGAGGAAGTGCTGAACTAATAAGATAGTTAGTGGTGTTGATTGGCTATTATATCAATAGCTGTAGCTATTGGCTTTGAAAGATCAAATGCATCCGTCATAAAATTTTAGTCCAAAACCTGCATTGCAAGAAATGGGGCCGTGCATGGGTCGAGTTCAGTTTGGGGATTGAAAATCTTTTCGATGCTAAGCAAAATTAATGAGTGAAACCATATTGAAACTTTAAAGAATTGAAAACTGAATTATCTTGAAAATTTGGTCTGTTTTGGTTCAGGGATTCGATTCTTTGAGTTCCAGTCCAATTCATAAATTTCAATAATTCATGCTATAAATAATAAATTATTTATCTAATAACTAAGAATGACTAAACTTTTACCATGCTATATAATATATGTGTGTGTGTGTGTGCGTCTGTGTGTGTATAATTAGTTTAATTTTCAGGTTTTTTGATTCAGCACAATCCAGTACAGTTTGGTACAGTTCTCAAATCTGATTATTACTAAACATCCAAAACCACGCTATGATGGTATTGATTCAATTCATTTCTGGTTCCTACATTGTTCAGTTGTTTAGGTTCTGCTACCTTCCAGTTCAGTCTTTTGGTTCAATCTGGTAATACAAAGATCTGCACACAATCCTAACCGGAAAGGCCTAATGACCAATATATTTTGTGTCACCTGGACACTTTTTGTGGAATTTTCAGGAAATATAAAGTATTTGTTTAATCCTAGCTTTGGGGGAACAAGCATACAAGACAGTTATCATAAGATATAATGTTTCCATAAACAAGCGATGCACGATAAACAAGTTAAAGGATAAATAACCATGCATGATTCTAAAAGTAAATGCTTTGATTGGCAGGGTGAGCCAAGATGTTGCTGCTCTATTAAGAAGGCTAAGGCTGCATTACCAAGGAAATGAATCATACGGGAAAATTAGAATCAACGGAATTTCCTTAAAAAGATGGTTTCAACCAAAGCTTGCTTATCCTTTCAGTGGAAAACCAGAAGAGTTGAACTCATCTCTATTACGAATAGGAAAAGACATCAGTCATCAGCAACGTAATATTCGAACTGGAAATTTGTCTCTGGAATAAGAGGAAGAATGCTTATTGCTGCTGACAGGGTAACACCATTAGAAGATTTGAGTTATACATCAATTTTTTTCCTATAATAAGACAACATGACAGTTATGGGGAACGACCTAGTCTCATTATCATGCAATATGGCCAAATTTCTGCTATGTTGTTGAATGGCTTTTGGAAAAATTGTGAACGAAAGTTGTGCTCTCTCCTTCCAAGGACATGGCGGCGATACTTCCCCTGCAGTTTAAGAGAATGAGACATAGAATTAAATAATTTCCGGCTGAAAGAAAAGAGATTGTTGATTCAGCAGTCACTGATCATGATTTTCCATTTTGTAGAGAAGTATATTACTCATAGCAGGCCAACAAACCAGTGCCTGCAACTTGGAATAACTGAAAGAATATGAAGATTCGTGTATAATATTTGCTGAATACCACTTGTAAGAAGATACATATCATCTGTACATTGTCAATTTTGAATGTATTACCGTATTATTATCGCATAAGAAGATATTCACACTAGGGAAAAGTACTTTTTAGTCCCTGAGTTTTGACCCAATTTACTACTCCGACTTCTATTTTGGTAAACATATATAATATCCCTGAGGTTTGGTTTCACCCACCCAAATGGTCCTTCCGTTAAAAATAGAGTTTTTTACTGTTAAATATCAATTAAAAGGACGCAAATGCCCTACTATATAAAATCACATCTTATCTCCTCTTACCTCCTTTCTCTCTCCGTCTCCTTTCTATCTTTTTCTCTGTCTCTCTCCAATGGCAACATGATCTACTATGAAAAAATTTATAGAAGCCAAAAATTTTCAAAGATCTAAAATCACAACTGGCAAAGCTTCAACAACTGAAATATGGGTCCTTTACCAGCAAAGTGGTAATGTTCACCTTCCTTTGTTTTTTTTACTTTTTTTCGCAAAAACAAAAAATAAAAAGAAAATTTTTAGCGTTAAGCTTTAAGAAAATTTTCAAATCCAAAGCTTAAGAAAATGGTGTGAGGTTTTTGGGTAAGGTCTAGAGAATTTTTAGTTAGCTTTTTATTATTATTTTATTTTTCTGGGGTAATTAACATCTTTATGGGCTTTATTATAGATTCATTCAATAACAGATTTATATTGATCGTTTTATGGATTTTACCATAAATTCATGGGCTTTTCTTCATTTTCTTCATTATTATTATTTATATTTCTTCATTTATAGGCATAAAAGAGAATTGACTAATGGATTGGGAGATGGACGCAAATTTGAGTTTATTTTCATCCCTGTTTTCTTTCAAAGATATAATTTTAGTTTGTATTGTTATCTGTAAGTTTATTGTATGAGTTAAATTTATCAATAATGAATGAAATAAAAATTAAAAAAAAAAAGTCTGCAATGATATATGTTTGAGTATGAAAGAGTTGAAATTTATAGGTAGTGGTGGTAGATTTAAAACCCAACGATGAAAATAAATTCTGGCAGTGAGTAGGAATTGTTGCTGCTTGCAGCAAGAGAAAGATGAAGATAAAGAAAAGGTTGAGGGTTAATGGGTTGGTGGGAGGGTAATGTAGTCTTTTCTCTAATATTTGACGGTGCAAATGCTTGTTTTTTTGGTTCACGGACCATTTAGTTCTCCGGAATCAAATCTGGAGATATTTTATACGTTTACCGAAATAGAAGGACGGAGAAATAAATTAGGTCAAATTTCAGGGACTAAATAGCACTTTTTCCTTTGTACTATTATCTTAAAAGGAAAAACATTGTTGTGGATAAGCTGAAATCAGTTGCTCAAACCCAACTGAACCTCTGAAAATTCTTTTGCTATTACTGTTACCAGCTCCGGAGAGTTACTGTTGCCTATGGTAAATGCGTTACGAAATATGAAGGTTATTTGGACCTGGGAATGCCAACGATTCTACTTAAAATAGAATGGAAAGATAAATAAATGTTTAATCTGAGAAACTCTATTCAGATTTTAGAATTAATTTATTGTATAAAGAACTATTCTAAAACAACATATCCAAACATTAAAAATGAAATTCTTTTACAAGAAATGCATATATTATCTATGCAACTTCAAAACAAATCAAATGATGTTATTCTTGAGTCTTTTATTGTAACGTTATTGATTTGAGAGGTTAGTTTGGTTGTCACATTCGAAAATTCCTCAAAATCCCCTAATTTTCAACTGCAAAATGTTTTGCTTCATGTGAAACATGAATCATTCCTTTGTCAAGTGCATTAGTGTAGGAATACCCTTTATGAAGAATTGGTTGGTTGGTTCATGAATAAACTAGAAATTGCCAAGAAGTTTCCAAAACTCATTTCATATACCACTTGAACAAAGAAGTTCCTCTCCTTCAATGGAAATTTGAGCAAAGTTTCAAATAAAATTTAATATTGTAGCAGAGTTTCAAATAAAAATTAATGTGAAAGAGTGACAAATAATATATAATTTGTCAAAAAAAAAAAAAAAAATCCTTCATGATCCACTCAAAAGTGGAAAAATTTACATAATGTATAATATTGCGCAATCCTCCTATCTTTCTAGGAGGAAAAAAAAAGGCAAGATAAAAAAACTTGCGAAAAAAAAAATGATCATATTTTCACAAGGCAAGAACTCTAGAAGTAAGATGAATAAAAGCATCCTCATTGCAAGGAATTGTAAGAGCACCCATTGGGTGATTGAACCCAAACTCTTCTTCAGCCTGGTTAAGTAAATCTTGGAAACAAGGATGATTCAAATAAGAAATTGGGACAACATATCTCTTCCTTTCAACTTCTCCAACATAAACGGCTACATGCCCTTTTGGTACCATGGACTGGTTTTTGCCATGGAAAGACTGTTTCTTGAGAATTTGAAGAATACCCATTTCAAGATTTGGAAATTTTGTTGAAAGGAAGAGACTTCTACAGAAATTGCTGATCTAATTCGGAGCTTGAAGGTTGGTTGGCATTGGATGTGTACTTATACTAGGGTTTTGGAATCTGGGTGCTTTTAGTAGGACCCACAACATCAAAGACTCTCACATGGCTCCTCAGAGAAGAGAAGTCTGTACAATTAAATTATATATATATATATATATATATATATATATATATATATATATATATATTTTTTTTTTTACAAAAAAGAAATACAGAATTATCAATTTTAGCAGCATCCTTGCATGCTGTTCTTATGGTGCAATAGTGCCACTTGTGAGTTGGCAGTGTGATTGGTCTAATCTAATCTAATGATATATACGCGGACATTAGAGGGTGGCTTCAGTGTATTTGGACCCTCTAATGGCCTGTAAAGCGTTTAAGTCTAACCTGACGGCCGTACAATAGGAAATAAAAACGAAAGTTCCTCATAAAGCATATATATGGTCAGACTCCAACAACTGAGATAAAGCCCACTTCTAATCGTCATTCATCTGGAAACCTTATTTTTTATTTTGTTAAAGAATTCAAAGAAAATATATAAATTTTATATTTTAAATTTTATTTTCGGGAGTATCCTTTGTCCGAAAAGGATAGAGACCTCCCTCCAAAGGTTTCTCTATACACAATATAATATATTGAATCTAAATCACTTGCTTAAAACGATCGAGCCATTCTATTCAGACCAATTTACATTAGTATAATGTAAATAAGAAGTATACACCCTTTTGTCTACGAAAATAACAAAATCTTATTAATAATTTATCTTTTTATGGAAAAATTTATTAATAAAATTAATGAAAACAAATCAAACTTGAATACTATAAACTAATATTTTATCAATTTAGTCAATTCTTGAATGATGGAATCGTGTAACAATCTTGCTGTTACCTAATTTTAGAGTCTAATTTTAATATAAAAGAGAAAAACTAACAAATAGTTAGTTCTTTCCATATTGTTTTTCTTTTTATGGCATATCAGATGAAATGGTGATGAAAATTTTGAGAGTATATGAACTTCAGTTTGAATATTTCCAAATAATAATTGATAGTAGATGATTGAGAGCCCACTCCGCTACTCGTTCTTACATGCACAGCACATGGAATCATGTGCTTCTTTTCCTGCAAAATCTTTCTTGGGAATATACTCTGCATCTGATGTGAAACTTACTATATAGAATCACTAATGCAGAGATAAGAAAGGTTCATGATTAGATCAATCAGTAGCTGTGGATTTTTCTGCTAAAAGAACAGGCAGTAGTTGTTGCCTCGTAACCCTATTTTTTTTCTCCTCCACCTCCATTGTATCATACTATATCAAGCTTAGATATTTTTTTTTATATGTTAATTTATTCTCTTAAAGAAATAAACTATTCAAATCAAAGATGAGCAGATTCATAAAGAGTATCTTCATCTTAATTATTTAATTGCAAAATTAAAATCTTAATCAATGATGAGATACCAAAAAAAAAAAAAAAAAAAAAAAACTATCTCAGTTTGAGTCATTTAAGAGAAAATTTAATATTAATTGAAGTCTAAATTGACTTCAAATTGTTCTTAATTAATTATTAGCAGTTAAAATAAAGAATAAAGAATTAAATCATTAAATAATATTACAAGTGTATAAATGAACTGAGCAGGAAGTAGTTGATAATATCAAACTTAAATTATATGATTTTTGTAGCTATGCTTCCATGGAAAATTAACAAAATGAAAGTTTTTGGTTCTAAAAGATAAGTCAAATGTTGAATATGTGCAGTCATTCTTCTAGAAGAAGTTGGCTTTTCACTCTTCTCTGTTTGATTATTTCATGCCTTAGATTATGCCTCGATAAAAAACTTTCTTTGGATTAATAAGTCAGAAGTAATTTCTGAACTCAGAAGCTAAATCAACTTGGTTTGCGAGCCTATAAGCTATTGCTTGTATATTAATTTACTACTTCTTTTTAATATCAGCTAGTTTATTATTTATGGAGTGTTTGACTCGACTGAAATTCAATATTTTCATAGAAATTTGTTTTTTTTTAGAAAAATAAATTGTCAAGAAAGTAAATAATCAATTTTGGGTTAAAAATAAATTTTTCTATCAAATCAAATTAATATAATTAAGAATATTAATATTATTATGTTTTTTAAAAATAACTTATTTTTTTTCTAGATATTAAAATTTCTCATCCTTTGAGAAGAGAAAATACATTTCCATATATGGAAAAATAAGAATGGAGCGATCTATATTTGAAAATTATACTTTTTTATAGTGTAGACTTCTTATATTGACCAAATATCGAAATTTTATTTTTCTCATAATATTCCAGCAACCAGGCACCGTTAAATTTAAGATTTGTGTATTTTGTTTATTATAATTAGTAATTTTGGTGTATTGTTTTTTCTTCTCAACTCAAAATTAACAATGCATTTTAAACATGAGGTGACGAACGTTTAAAGCATGAGGTGTAGGTAAGTCATTCTTTAGATAAACTAAAATTGGGAAAACCTTTTTTATTAATTTTTATTTGTTTCTGGAGAAAATCTTTGTCATATATTAACAATTTCAAATGGTCAAAGAGATAACAATCACACTTTCTCTTCCTTTTCTCTCTCTCTTAATTCTATTCTAAATTTAACTTTTTTTTCTTCAGGTACTGAATTTAAACATTAATTTCAAATTTAAATTTTACTCGATTTAATGCATAAAAAACTTTTTTCTTAGTACTCACACTCTCTCTTATGGTCAGGTTATGTCACCCATCCATCTTCCTTTGGATTTTCTTCTAGAAGTCAATTCTTCTTGGACAAGGATCTCTCCTTATGGGTTCATTCTTAGAGAAAGAGACAGCCAATGCAAGATTTGAGTTGCTGGTTCCATAGTTGAAGAATCATCGCTCATAGATGTGAATTGAGAAGGCATACAAAAATTAAACCCAACTAATGGGTTAATCTAAAACACACTGTTTTAAACATAGAAATTAACAAATACATACTGAATAAGAGATGTATGACACTAAAAATTGCAAAAATAGATAAATCCAATTGTAAAATCAAATTTATAAAATATACAACCATATGAAGTCAAAATTTTGATTTATGTTTAAAATTAGCAATAAGCACTTGAAAATTCGCAAGATAAAGAAACAACTCCATATGTAGAAAGTAGCAGAGGATAGAACATTCTGCTTTTAAAATAGAACAATCAATCAACACTAACGCTGATCCAGTATCAATCACTTTACAATACAATTGTTTAGCAAAAATGTATTTTAACAAATAAACTTCATTTTGAACGGATAATGAAAATCTGCAATTTTCAAAAGCTCCAATTTATGCAATCTCATGAACAATCTAGTAAAACTCCAAATTAGTCGATGACAAGTGGGACCGACACAGTTTGAAAAGAAAAAAAAAAAAGAAAACCGTGTTATTTGAAAAAGAAGAAAGTTGGCAATTCTTTTGACAAAATGGAGAGCCGTGAATGAGTTATGCACGGCTCTCTCGTAACCTGAGGCAGATGCACCTCAACAACAACACACAGCAGAAAAAAAAAAAATTGTAAAGAGAGTGTGTCTAGTTTTAAAAATGGTTTCTAAATATAGGGGAGAGAAAAATAGTGAGTAAATTATTTTGGGGTGTTTTTGGGAAACACTTTGTGTGCCACTATTTTGTATTACTCTCTTTGTGTACCTACTATTTTTAATAGTGGAAGAATTATTCGGAGTTTGTCCCGTGGACGTAGCCCTAAACAGTTGAGGGTGAACCACGTAAATTTCTGTGTGTCACAAGTCTATTTTTCCGCTGCGTTAATTTTCTCTTAATTGGTTGAAAGGACTCAACAAGTGGTATCAGAGCTGATGACCAAAAACTGGTATTAGAACTGATGCCTAACAAGGGATATCAGAGCTGATGCCCAATAACTGGTATCAGAGCTGAAGGTTTCGGCAGATCAGCCGGTCAGATAGCGGTACTAAATCCATGGATATATTTTGAAATAAATATACCATGACGAAGAGAAAATTACGACGAGTCTATTGGTGCTGTCCGCTTGGAAAGACATTGCAGAATCGACTTAGTGATGAATAGTAAAATAGTAACTCAAAGTTGATGGTGAAGAGTACTATTGGCGTTACTGTTGCTGAATCCGTTTCAAATAAGCCCAGCACTATTCACGAATAGAACTATTCACATGTACAATTACTATTCATGCATACAGTTACTATTCAAATATACTATTACTATTCATGATCACTATTCACGTATATTACTATTCACATATACGGTTTATGTTGGTATTGATTTTCTGCGTAAGTCAAAATGGACAAGCAAAATGATCAGTCTAAATGGCGAGAATTACCATATATAGAGAAATGAGAGATCTCCTTATGGTAATCAAAATGCATTTGCCTGTGTTTAGTTGAACTAAACTGGAAGAGAAGACTGATGAGGAATGGGCTTTCGAGCATGCGTCCAAATCTCAGTTGGTAGATTTGATGATGAAGGTTTCTGTAGCACCTTCAGAAATGGTCAGTGAAAGCTCACAAAAGGTTCATTTGTGGTAGCTAAAGACCGAAAACTGTACGTGATGCATGTGAAACTCTCCCAAGACACTTTGAGTGTAGCGGAGAATGACAGTACAGCTGAATTGTGGCATAAACGACTACGCCACATGAGTAAGAAAACTCTGGCAAGAAAGAATGTACTACCTGGATTGGATGAAGTTCACCTAGACAAGTGTCCTGATTGTATGGCGGGAAAGCAAAACAGAGTAGCTTTCAAGATTATCCCTCCTTCTAGAATGAAGAATGTATTAAATTTGATTCATTCAGATTTGTGTGGACCATTGACAATGTCATATGGTGGAAATCGATATTTATCGATGACCATTCTAGGAAGCCCTGGGTATACACATTGAAGTCTTCTAAACCTGGTTGAGAGATAGACAGGCAAGAAGCTGAAGTGTATCAGGACAGATAATGGTGGAGAATACACTGGGCCATTTGATGCTTTCTGCAAAGAGCATGGCATTCGACATCAAACGACACCTTCCAAGACGCCGCAACTGAACAGTTTGGCTGAGGATGAACATAACTTTGATGGAGAGAGTCATATGTTTACTCTCATATGCAAAGTTGTCTAAAAGATTTGGGCTGAAGCTTTACTCACAGCAGTTTGCCGTTCACTTTGTTTCCCTCTACAGTATGATAGTCCAGAGAGAGTATGGTTAGGAAAGGATGTTTCCTATGATCATTTGCGAATGTTTGGTTGCAAAGCCTTCGTACATGTCCCGAAGGATGAACGATCGAAGCTTGATGTCAAGACTAGACAATGTGTATTCATTGGCTATGGCCAAGACCAATGTGGCTATAGGTTTTATGACCCAATCCAGAAGACGATTATAAGAAATCGTGATGCTGTATTTGTTGAAGATCAAACTATTGAAGATATTGAAGCAAAGTGCCAATAGATTTGATGAAGACTCAACAAACATACAGAGAGTCCCTCCAATAGAATGCAGACAAATTGGAGATGAAGAAAATGTTCCACAAGAACAAGTGCCAGAGTTAGAAAATCCAGAAGTTCCTAATGAAAATGAATCAGATGAAGATTATGGTGTTCATGTTGAACCACCAGCACCGGAAGGTTCTCAAACATTAAGAAAATCTAGTAGAGTCTGACAACCATCTACTAGATATCCAGTCAATGAGTATGTACTGACGACTGACAGGGGAGAACCTGAAAGCTTTGAAGAAGCTATGGAAATGAACACAAGAGGAACTGGATTGAAGCCATGCAAGATCAAATGAAGTCCTTGCATGAGGATGAAACATTTGAGCTGGTGAAGTTGCCTAAAGGCAAGAAAGCTTTGAAGAACAAGTGGGTGTTCAGGATCAAGCAGGAAGAACACAGCTCCCAACCACGATTCAAAGCTAGACTGGTTGTGAAAGGATTCAATCAAAAAAAGGGTATTGATTTTGATCTTTTCACTAGTTGTGAAAATGAAATACATTCGGACAGTGCTCGGAATGGCCGCCAGTTTTGAACTGGAAATCAAGCAAATGGATGGAAAGAGTACCTTCGTACATGGAGATTTGGAAGAAGAAATATACATGGAGCAGTCAGAGGGTTTCATAGAAACAGAGGATTGTGTTTGCAAACTGAAGAAAAGTCTGTATGGCTTGAAGTAGGCACTGAGACAGTGGTACAAGAAGTTTAAGTCTGTTATGGGGGAGCATGGCTACAAAAAGACTACTTCAGATCATTGTGTTTCTATTCTCTGATGATGACTATATTGTTTTTGCTCTATGTGGTTAATATGTTGATTGTTGGTCAGAATTCTATCAGAATTAATAGCTTGAAGAAACAGCTAAGTAAGTCTTTTGCTATGAAAAACTTGGGACCAGCAAAGCAAATTCTTGGCATGAAGATTACAAGGAATCGAAGAACCAAGAAATTATGGTTGTCACAGGAGAAGAACGCTGAGAAAGTACTTCAAATGTTTAGAATGGAAAATGCTAAAGCGGTTAGTTGTCCTCTTACTAATCACGTTAAATTGAGTTCTAAATAGTACCCTTCTACGGATGGAGAGAAGGAAGAAATGAAAAAAAATTCCATACGCTTCAGCAGTTGGAAGCTTGATGTATGTCATGGTTTGTACACGGCCAGATATTGCTCACTCAGTTGGAGGAGTGAGTCGGTTTCTTTCAAATCCTAGAAAGGAACATTGGACTGCAATGAAATGGACTTTCAGGATATCCAATCACATTTGCAGGGGGAGCCGTGTCGTGGCAGTCAAGATTACTGAAGCGTATAAGGAGTTGCTGTGGATGAAGAAATTCTTGAATGAACTCAGAATTCATCAAGAATGATATCAAATATTTTGTGACAGTCAAAGCACAATTCACCTTGGAAAGAATTCCTCCTTCCATTCTATCACTAGATCAAGGATGTGTTGGAGATGAAGCTGTTACAGCTTGAGAAGATCCATACAGAAGAAAATAGATTAGTCATGTTGATGAAGTTTCTTTCAAAGGAGAAGTTTGAATACTGTCGGTTAGCTTCAGGGATGATGATGGCTAACATCTCCACTTGAGTGTGCAGGGGGAGATTTGTTGTGTCGGTGCCCACTCAAGTGGGACCCACGCAATTTGAAAAGAAAAAAAAGAGAGAAAAACGTGTTATTTGAAAAAAAAAGAAAAGTTGGCAATTCTTTTGACAAAATGGAGAGCCGTGAATGAATTATGCACGGCTCTCTCGTAACCTGCCTATAAATAGAGGCAGATGCACCTCAACAACAACACACAGCAGAAAAAAAAATTGTAGAGAGAGTGTGTCTAGTTTTAGGAAGGGTTTCCTAAAACTAGGGGAGAGAAAAATAATGAGGAAATTATTTTGGGGTGTTTTTGGGAAACACTTTGTGTGTCCCTATTTTGTATTACTCTCTTTGTGTACCTACTATTTTTAATAGTGGAAGAATTATTCGGAGTTTGTCCCGTGGACGTAGCCCTAAACAGTTGAGGGTGAGCCATGTAAATTTCTGTGTGTCACAAGTCTATTTTTCCGCTGCGTTAATTTTCTCTTAATTGGTTGAAAGGACCCAATAAGTGGTATCAGAGCTGATGCCCAAAAACTGTTATCAGAGCTAATGCCTAACAAGTGGTATCAGAGCTGATACCCAACAGAGATAAGCTCGAAGAAGAAAGGAATGTTTTAAAACCTACATGATTGAATGTCTTTGCAAAAAAATGTTTGGTTGCACCGGAATCCTTGGTCGCGTCTATAACGGTTAAGAGGAGAACATTGTTTTTTGATGATTTAAACTTTTACTGATGCTAGAAAGCAACGAGAAAGGAAACCGATTTTTATCTCACCATTTTTTGGCTCAAAATTTTCTTCTTTTCGTTTCACACAGGAAATTCATTCAAATGGTGAAATTGATCAAGGGTTACGATTTGGGAGAATGAGAAGACGATTATTGTCGGACAATAATCGAAAATGCGATCAGCTACACTGGAGATAGAGTTGCACAATGGAGTTGAGAGAAGTTTGAAACAATGTGTTTTGGGTTAGCCTATTCGATATGTTAATTTGACCATGAGAGAGATTGGTGGGTCTACAAAAGTAATTTTTACTCGTTAAGTCGAGTAGAATTTAAATTTTGGGTGCTATTGTAATTAATATTCCAGTTCAATGTACCTGAAGAAGAAAGTTAAATTTAGAAAAGAATTAAAACAACCTGCAAAGTTTGGGGTTAGAAAGTTAAACTTAAAAAATAAATAAATAAAACAACGAGTAAAATTGGAGTTTTTTTCAATGATTGGGCCTTATATTGAAACCTAAATACCCATTTTCAAAGATCTCAAAACCAGTATCTTTGGGAACACAAACCACATCCTTAACAATGTATAGCCATAGTCGACACAAAATCACCTTGAAAAACCAATTCACACATGATGGTGTCCATAATATAAATGCATCCTTGTTTTCATCAAGAAACTACTCAACCTAATAAGCTTGTAGTTGTAGATCAGGAGTTGACAATATTATATTTATAATAATATAATCCTAATTCTTTTGTAGAAATTCTGTCGGATTATATTACTATTTAATTTACTCTTTGAAATTCAATTAATTAGTTTAATTAACAATTTGGTCACTTTTTTTAAGAAATAAATTAAATAGTCATTCACATGCATGTGCTTGTGTTTAGAAGATAGAGTCTCCCTTTCAAAACACATAAATTGATGTGCTTGTCAAAATTTGCTTTAATACGTATACTAAAATGCTATTGATAATAAGAAAAAAAATATATAAATTAATTAATTTTTAATTTGTCTATTTAGATTCAAAATTAATTTTATCACATAGTTAAGAAAAAATTTATTTTTGGATAAAATTGAACTCATTTTTTATTTATCATTGGAAAAAATTACATATTTTCATAATATAATTTTTTATTTTAAAAAGATAACTTGTATTTTTCAAACTAATTAAAATGAAAAGTTAAATAAATTTTGTTATTTATACATAAAAAATGTTTTTAATTATTCTAAAATTTTCAAAATAATTTTCAACTTTAAAGTGAAAATTAAATATGAAAATCTAAAAGAGTTAATGGCCAAGTTAAAATTTTATCAGAAAAAAAAACAAGAGAGATGGTGAAATATATATTTGAGATATTTATCTTTTGTCATTATTTAATGAAATATTCTGACTATTTTTTATGAATGAACTATTTATTTTATATATAAAATACGAAGATCATTTAATTTATTGCAAAGAAAATAGGAATGCACTTGTTAATTGGGCTAGATCTCATGTAGTATAGTAATTTATCCTTTTTTTTTTTTTTTAACATGTGTTTGTATACTTGGGACTTAATTTTTCAGGTAAGGGTGTGCGAACATGCAGTTTGATTTTCTAATTGAACTCAACTACAAAAACAGAAAATCAAATTTGAGTTTTTGTTCAAACCGAGTTGCATAAATCGAATTGAACCTAGTTAAACAGTTCGATTTTGCTTAAAAAATAATTTTTTTTTACTATAATTGATATCAAGATCTAAACCGAAATTATATAAGGTTAGAAATCAAAGTCGAAACTGAAAACCAAATAACCGAATTAATTCAATTCGGCTTAATTTGTCCGTTTTTTACTAAAATATCTTCACCCCCTATTTTTAGATATGTTTACTTCAGAAAGTAATTCACTTTTGTTGATCTAACCCGCACTACCTTTGGTAGCAATTTACCATTTTAATCATTAACTAAAGGGTTAGCAAGGATGATGGTCCAAATTTCCTGAAAAAAAGAAAAAAAGAAAAGAAAAAAAAGATGGTGGTCAACTTCCATCTTTAAATATTTTGGTATATGAAATTCTAATTCCACGTCCAGAAATTATTCAATCTTGATTACAGGTGTGAATGAGAACTTAAAAATAGTTTATATTTTAAAAAGTTTGCAATCTTATAGGCGAATGGATAAAATTTTTGCTGGAAGCCATTTTCTTATGGGTCTGAAGATGAATTAGGGACACTTGTGATATATATATATATATATAATTATAATTGATTACATTTTATGGAGTTGAATTTGTTATGGTTATGAATTTGCTTTTTAATGTATTAAGGCTTTTATGGACCAAAATAACACTATATGGGTAACCCTCTCCTTGGCTCACTCAACTGGTGACAACAATTGTGATTGAGAGGATTTAAATTCGAGACTTCTCACTCCTCACATAAGTGAAAAGATCAATCAGACCACCACCTGGTTGGTTGTTATGGTTACAAATTTGAAGTTCATACCTTACATTAAATACATTTCATTACTAAAATAATATATAAAAAATACATTTGATTATGTTATATTACATTCCAGTACTACTCACTACAAAAAAAAACCTTGATCTCTCAAAAGGAAAAAAAAAAAAAAAAAGACTATAATTTACATATCCCTGTCTTCTATTCTGACTAAACATGTGAAAAACCCTATGCATAATAAGATTACAAATCCTTTCTTCTCTTCCCAGTAGGAATTCATGAAAGAAAGGAAAAAAAAAAAAAAAAAACTCCATAAAAAATCTTTGAAATTATTAATTTTTCATGAGGTTTGCAATCGAGAAGTGAGATCAATGAATACATGTTCTTGACAAGGAATCGTGAGGCCACCCATTGGATGATTGAATCCAAACTCTTCTTCAGCACGATTAAGCAAATCAACAAACAAAGGATGATTTATATATGAAATTGGAACAATGAAACGTTTCTTCTGATATTCTCCAACATATATTGCAATGTGGCCTTTTGGGACATTGGCCGATTGATTTCTTGTCAGAAAATTAGTGTGTGATCTTTTAAGAATTTGCTTAGCACTGAATATTAATTTAGAAGGCATTTTGAATATGCACATGCAAGAGCAAGACCTTGAAAATTCAGAAACTTGGAGTCAGGTATTTATAGAAGCAGATTAATGGGATCCCACAAGAAGGTGATCACATGGCTTTGCTGAATTGGCTTATGTTGATACATATATAGCTAGCTGTTTTGAACAGCTATAGGGATGGAGGAGGCCCACTTGATTCTTGGAAAGTTATGGTCTGAAATAAATATACATCTCAGCCTGTGTGTCCTTTCTAATGCTTCAAAACAGGACTCCCTCAGTAACAATGTAACATCATCAATCAAACATATATAAGCATCTCACACACTCTTTCTCCCATATGCACACCAATCTTATTGTGACTAGGATGAGATTTATGAAATGGGACCTATGTTCTATTTTCAGTTTTTTTTCTTAAAAAATAATTTTAAAGCCACTTCAGTATTTCATATAGGAGGTTTGGCTTGAAATTTATAAGAAATAGCACAATGTGATTTTTTCTGTTTGTTTAGCATAAGTGTTTTGAAGATGTTTAGGTAAAGTTTTCCTGTACAACCTCTAACTTTATAGATAAATAAAGTTTTCTCAGAGATGTAATTTATTTTCGCTGATTGAACCGCAAATTGATTCAACTCATCTACTTGAGTCTTCTCATGATGGTGGCAACAGGACAAGGTCTAGCCATGCAGGTAAATTTAGGAATTATATCACTGCATACCAAGACTAACTTGGGAAAATTATATATATAGGAAAATTATATTGTTGGATATGTATGGACTTTTTAATTTGTTGATTTTGTCAGAATTTTTTTAATTGTTAAGTGTTTAAATAGATAAACTTTTTAATAACGAAGGACATCAGGCTGGGATACTACAATGATTGTGATTAGCTAACAAATTATTGATACAACTGGAATAATTTTTCAGTTTTATTATTTAATGTTTGAATTATAAAATAATGTGATTCAAGGCTTGAATTGTATCTGTTTTCCCATCTGAACACATCAGAAAGTCATGGCATTTGGTAGTGCATATCAGGTTTATAACTTGCTATCTAATTAATAATTGTCTAAATGTGTTTTTTTTTTTTTTTTTTTTTTTTTTTTTTTTTTTTTGTTTAACCAATAAAAAAATAAAAAAAAATTTTTGTTGCTTTTTGGCGTAGGTATTAAACCTGATCTGACCCGTCAGGTCAACTCGGAAAACTGGTAAATCAACCTCACAATCTGACCGGTTTTACTTTTAACAATTTAAGAAAGACAACCCAATTGAACCGATTGACCTATAGTTGAGCAGTCTAGCTGCCCATAATAGCAGTTGTCGAGCCAAAATTAATAAGATTGCCTTTTGCCATAACAGCAGTTGGGTTGGTGCTTTTTGGCATGAAAAACTTGTGGCTTCCATCGTCAGGGAAGGAGACATTTGGAATAATTGGAGGGTTAAAGAAGAATACATGTATACAAGAAAATCAGCTTTCAAATATTCCTACCAAAAACCCAATTGAGTCTTCTAGTAGAATGCAGGTAGGTCGCAAAGTGAAAATGAGAGGTGATTCAAAGGAAGAAAATTCAAGCATTGAGATATGGATTTAGGCATTTGGGGAAGGATATAAATACTTAAATAATACCCAATCCAAAATCTAAATGACAAAATTAATATCTCCTTCTAAGGTCAAATTGCATCATAATAATTTGAAAAGGCACGTGCACCTAATTCCAAATAAAACCTTCCAAAAAAAAAAAAAAAAAAAAGGAACATGTGAAGTTGCATTACAAACAAGTACTTTATATATGCCTCCATTTAGGATAGAATGATATGGTAAGCACATGACTAATAGTTATATTGGTATGGGCAAATACATTGAACAACAGCCTCTCTCTCTCTCTCTCTATATATATATATATATATTCTTGGATCTGGAAGTAACTAACTCATCACAATAACCATAAACATCAGTTAGAAGAGATTTTTATAGGTGGTGGTAGTATCTATTGTGGGACCCTTTGGATCCTCTAGTTAGTATATGATGGTATTATTCCTACTTCATAAACTTGTTGGCTCCATTTTGTTTCATATGCATATGCAAATCATGTAGCTAGAAGTTGTAGTAATTTGAATCCTAATGGAATAAACTATTTAACAATTGAGATAACCTTTATACTTAACTATTTATTAAAAAAATATGATATTTGAGGGACTAAAGACTTAAAAATATATCCTTTGTCTCATATTGAGTTTTCTATTTCATTTTGGAATGAAGATCAAAAGAAAGTTATTTGAAACAACTTTTGTTTTGTGGGAAAGGAAAAATATAAATTGATCCTTTAGTTATAGTCAACTTAACATATGATGACTTTTATTTTCAAAATCTAATTATAAGGCCTCTAATTTATAATTTCATTCATAATTTGGATATTTCGTGCAAAATAGCATCTTTTTAACTATTATCTATATGATGACTTCTATGTAGTAGCAAGTCTTGTGCAAGAACTAATTAACTACTTGCTCCAACATTTTCCTGTAGATAATAGTTAGAATAAATAGTTAAGGGTCCACAAAGAAACAATAACCATATATTACCAACCCTACATGTTTCATTAACCCAAATAAAAACCCTAAACAGAAACTATATATTATAAGAACAAAGCTTGTGGTATGCTAAGCTTGGTTACTACATGTACAAGCAAATCCTTGTGATGCTGTTCTTCAATGCAGGCAATACACAGTACATTGGATGAGTCTTTGTCTCAATATGAACACATTAATGTCTTCTGACTTCAGCCTGAATCGAATGGAGTCAATCTTTTATGATTTTCAAAAAGTAGGTGCTAAGCTTGTTTTATTGCAGTTAATGAAGGCTTCTTGGAGTTGATAAGTAAATATGCTTACTTCCTTCATTAGTCAAGGATTTAAATTATGATGTATTTTATTTATTTTTTTATAAATTTTCTAATTTAATATAAATCCTTTAGCTTTAATTGGGTAGAGGAATGGGTTGAGTATAAGTTGTGAAGATTAACCTGTAATACAATCTTACCCAGGGGCAGACCTATTCGTAGCTGCCATAAAAAAAAGGATTTATGTGTACAGAAATTATTGTAGAATAATTTAATAATGGTTTGAGAAGTACATGAATCAAAATAAAAAGTCAATTCTAGATATTAGTCATGTTTAGCAGTAATTTTTGACATAACTTTTAGTGTTTTGACTTTTTTTATTATTTATAGTGTTCGGTCATAGCATTAATACTAGTATATAGTGTTTGATAGAGTGAATTATAGAAAGTTACTCATTTTAATATTTGATGAAATATTAATAAAATAACTGACAGTTACTAAAACAATTAACAACTTTTAAAATAATTAATTTTGCCTCCTATTATCCTAAAAATAAAAAAATTAAATGCTAAAATCCATTGTTTGTTGCAAATGATTCCTTAGCCTAATATCAAGGAGTGATGCCCTAGGATCAAAAGGTGTTAGGTCCTATTCCCCCTCCCAATTTTCAATAATAAAGTATTTTGTACCCATTATGGTTTGCCCTCAATGGGCTTGGACCGACCATTAACTTGTAGTGAGTCGATGTATTGAGTTTAAGTCTACTATAATTATAGCAGTGTAATATATATAGCTCCGTCCATAGTATCTCTAGCAAAAAAAAAAAAAAAAAGGTTTCATTGTTTGTTTCAGTAAAATGTCCATTATATTTGCTTTCTTTTTTTTTTTTCAATTTTTAAAAATTATTTTTTTATTAAATTTCTTTTTTGAAAATGTACAGGATAGAATTGGTGTGCTAGTTTGGGCTTGAAATTAGAAACTCTAATTGAAATTGCATATCCTTTTATTATGGGTTAACAATTCTTGTCGTAAGATATCCAATGGACTTTACGGCTTTGGAATGTGGTTTAGGATTGTGTTTATTATGTAAGATATTTTTGTTAATCAAAGAGATGATATTCATACCTAGGACTTAAGGTTCAATTGGCAATGTACCAGGTCACTTAGAAAGAATTCTTAGATTTTATCGCCACTAAACACACTTGCAGAAAGAGGCGAAGAGCGGAGTTTGATATAAAACTGATTGTTTATACCGAACAAAAAAAGAGATAATATTCATATCTTAGAGCTAGTCCATATCAGCTAATAAGATCCAGTTTTAACATCAAAATCATCGTCTTCAAGTTAATGCTTCTTAGTTTGATGAACATCCTACTTAATGGAGTATCCATCCAAAAAAACAAATTTTGCATATTGCTTGTACTTGTAGTACTATCTTTTATTTGGTTTATTAGAAATGCCTTTTCTTCCTTTGTAGCTCCTTTTATAGGACAAGCATTGAGCAAATAGAATTGCCGAAGCTTATAAAAAGCTGTAGTGTCGAATATAATTAATTATACTAATTAAACCAATAATTATCTTTCTACCAAAAATGAAAGATAATACAAAACTGAGATCAGACACTGAAATTTGTTTCAGTACATATACAAAACTCTTCCTCTTTATGACGATGCAAGTAAATTAGAAGTTAGATCAAGGAAGGCATCTTCTTTGCAAGGAATTGTAAGCCCACCCATTGGATGATCAAAGCCAAACTCTTCCTCAGCTCGTTTAAGTAAATCTTGAAAAGAAGGGTGACGTAAGTAAGATATTGGTACTACAAATCGCTTCTTCTGCTGCTCTCCAACGTAAACAGCAAGGTGTCCTCTTGGCACCTCCGATTGATCATTTCTTGAAAGAACATATTTCCCTTGAAGTATTTGCTTTACACTAGGAAACATTGATCGCAAGCGAATACCCATTATTTAGATGGTCAAAAAGATGAAAACTTTAATCCAAGTCTTTCGAATAGTGAGAGGAAGTTGGGTTTTTTGGATTTGGCTATTGTGTTGGTTTGTATTTATAGGGTTTTAGAGGTTTGTGGAGTGGAGTGCCATACTTACCAGTTGGGAAAGCGGTGGGGGGTATTGTCGTCAGCAGATTGGCTGTTAGCTTGTTAGGATTTGTGCACATGGGCTATGTTTTAAGTCTAGAATTAATGTTATCTCCAAAACAGATGGCCGTACACAGGTAGCTGGATCAAGTGACGGCCAACAATTACTGCATGTGGAGATACTAGTATATCATAAGAGATCAAATAGAGTGTAAACGAGTTGAACAGGTTTGCAAGTTGCTGAATCTCAACTTTAAAAAAGTTTAAAAAAATTAGATTTGAATGAGCTTGAAATATCATTTAGCTTTATCAATCTATTTTAGGCTTTATGAACCTTGAGCCAAACTAGATTTTACAAGTTAAACTTAAACCTCAAGTCAAGTTCAAATTCAACTAAATTCTATCAAGTCCAGCTTCATGCAAATAGGTTTGAGCTTGGCTGATTTACATTCCTTGAGGCGATCAATTACTCAGCATGTGGAGATTGCTAATTACTACAATACCACAACTACAAGTGAAACCGTCAATCTAGCTGGGGTTTGGACATAGGTGTTATGATATTGGGTTTCATAAATTATAATATCTTAAATCAATGTTTTGTTGCAGCAAATGTTATGTTACATATATTTTGTTAGTACCATTTTTCTGGGGCAATAATTCAAGCACATGCATTACTGTTTAGATTATTACTAACCCTCAAAATGCCTACATGTATATACATATATAGTTGCTATTTACTCTGAGTTCCAATTATAATAATTACGGTTCTCATGCATGTACCTGCAATATTGACTCCTAGGTGATAATAATGGGATAAGCAGATGCACGTGCGTTTTGATATGCTGATGTCAAGATTGAGAGATAGACATAGACTTGTAAAATTCCTTATCAAGATTCAAGAATCAAGATATATGTATATATATATATTATCAAGTTCAGAGTTTTAGAAATTCTGCAGCTAGATGTGCGATGGTTTTCCGGATCTAGCAGCCAATAAAATCAGCAAGTTGGCGCCAAGAAAATGCTAAAAAGCCCATAGAGTCTAGAAGAATTTTATTATATTTGTGACCAGTTAGTTTATATTCTATTTTTAGCAGTGTTTTGATAATTTCCTATTGTGGGACCTTACACACCCAAGTTGGGTCGTGAAGGACAAAGTACAAGTTGCTTGCTGCCGTGCAACGATCAATGTCCTAAGTTATCTTATCATTTTTCTTTAGGAGAAAAAAGAAGAAAAAATATCCACTAACTGCGTAGATATACCTCTGTGCTTGTATATTTTGTGTATATATATATATATATATATATATATATGTATTTTTAGCCCCCCCCCCCCCCCCAAAAAAAAAAAAAAAAAAAAAAATCATATTTAGCTTTCTTGAATTCACAGTCATCAAATTAAAACTTTTTGTTTCCATGCACACAGGATATATATGTCTTATGATCTTATCCTTGATATAGTACGTAGTCAATGTTAAAGGTTAATTGAAAACAAGAATAGCGGTGTCATTGGAATATGGGTAGTATTAAGGAGTTATCAACACAAAGTCTAAAACATCAATATTTGCAACAACCATCCGGTTCCCAATTCCCAAAGGCATTTTGTGATTTATGTTGGACAGAAATAGAAGAAGCAATTTGAAGTTCCAACTTCCTTTTGAAGCATCCATTTCAGAAATTGTCATGTCAACCTGAAGAAGATTTGGGTTTCAATGATCTAATTTTTGGTCTCACAATTCCATGTCCTAAGCATGATTTTGTCATTGTCATTTCTCATCCAAACACTTCTTATAGTTGACTTACTCTTTAATTTGTGTTTTTTTTTTTTATGCTTTCTTAATTTGATTTACTTTTTTTTTTGTTCATAAATGTTCATTTTATAGATTTTGATGATGATAATAATAATAATAGCAACTTTATTTTTGGCCTGATAAAAAGTAAATTATAATAATACCAAATTTATCATATGGTACTTTCAAAAGTAAGCTTTATGAATTTCTTTTATTCACGTTTCCATTTGACATCTATTTTAATGATAAATCACATTTCGTTTGCAATGAAATTTATGTATTTATTTATTTATTCGATAGGAGGTTTAATGAGCTAAAAAAATATATTGGACTATACAAAAAGTGGTAATCATTTCCCTCACTTACCAAATTGGTAAAAATTATTGTAAAGGAGAGGTCTCAAAGTTGAGATTTTATTTCTTATATAAGTGAAAAGAATAATTATACCACTTAGTTATGAAATTTATTTTAAAATAATAATCTATTCAAGTATTAAAATTTGTGTTTTAAAAAATTGTTTAATAAAAAAAATTATGTCATATTTGAGATGTTAGGATATTTTTACAGATTATTTTTTCTCTACCAAATATGATTATGGAGTTTCAATTTAACCCTAATTTTAATTAATTAAACAAAGATTTAAATATTTTAATTAATAGATAAAGAAAGAATTTGAAATTCACTCGAGATGCGACTGCTGTTACTGTTATGAACAACAAGAGTTTAGGATATATGTATATTCTTTTTCTTGAAGATGGGTCTCGTACGTCAAAAAGAAGCTTAAAATTGAAGAAAATGATATTTTTTTTTGACTTTATTGACACTAAAATCATGGACCCATAATTTTTAATTAGACAAGTAGACTATTACTCTTCAAACGAACCGACTTTATATTTCACCAGGAAGGCAGGAACCGATCTAAACAATTAAAAACCGATCAAATTGGTCAAAACCACTAATTTTGGTTTCAAATTCCGTTTTCTAGAAACAACAAAATATTATGGCCAGTATTTAATTGAAAAGCAGCGTCGACCATAATCAAAATCTAGATCCGACCGGCCTAGTCAATCTGATTCGGCTTTTACTAGCCACAAGACTAGAGATAAAAATAGCGCGAATACCCGAAAATTTTGAACTATCAGTATCCGCATCTTTTTAAAATTTTATCCGTCTCAAACCCAATGGATAGACATCCATAAATTATAAATTATCACAATCCAAATTCGTTTAATAAATATATATTTTTATTAAAAAATGGATAGGGTATATATAGATACCCATATTCAAATCGTTTATTATAACGGGTATACAGAGTCTTATACCCATACCTTAATATATCCATTGCAAGTAATAATTTCATTATTTATATTTATCTCAAACTCACGTATAACTATTTTATTTTAGTTGAACGGATTGGAGCGGAATGGTAATCTAAATACCTGTCCCATTTCCATTTCTACACAAGAATAGAATCGTTGGCCCGCCACTGACTATAGATTCAGCCCAAATTTAAATTTCAAAACATGTGCTACCTACCTATTGGACTGTGCTTCTGGCAAGCGGTATCTATATCATGTGTTAAGAAGCATATATATTCTTTAATTCAAAAATACTTGGCACATGTACTTACCTTCATCAACATCACCCATATACTAAATAAATAGTTAATATTATTTGAAAATAAAATTTCATAATTTATTTATTATTTTATATTTTTCCCTGCCTTATCGTACCAAATACTTTTGTTGAATTAACTTGATATATGGGTGACATATACGCTAAATGTAGTAGAACGCATGAGAAATTTAAACACTAACAGTGTACAACTTTTAAATTTTCTAATGTATAAAAACTACTTACTGTCCAGAATTACAAATTTCAATGTCGTAGTTGATCAATTAGATATAACAACCTTAAATATCAAAATATGTAAAACAATGTTTACAAAATAAATGTTTTCTGCTCCATTTTTGTGTCAATAACCTGATCATAAGCCAGCCGACGTACTTCAGATTATGAAATCATACGCCAAAATATTTGCGTGTACGCGGACACACACACACAAGAAGGTAAAAGATTATATATATGCTTGGTAAAAGTTTGAATTTTTATAGTAATAAAAAACAAGTTCTTATCAAAAATTCTACAACAGAAACAATTGATAATTTACAAATCATATATAACATCTAAATGAAACTGAACTAATTAATTTATCCAAGAAGAATAAGATGAAGAAAAACAAAAAATGAGACAGACTTAGTCGTCTCAAATTGTTTGTTTATGAACTTAAAACTGAAGTTAGAGTAATGAAATACTCTTCAGTGCAAGGTAACGTAAGACCGCCCATTGGATGATCAAATCCAAACTCTTCTTCTGCTTTATGAAGCAAATCCAAGAACAAAGGATGGTTCAAAAACGATATTGGAATTACAAATCTCTTTCTATACCCATCTCCAACGTAAACAGCAATGTGGCCTTTAGGAACACTATTACTACTAGTAGCCAAAACGCTTGCGATTTTCGCTGAAAGACTGCGTTGAAGCTTTTGTTTGGCATGAGCTATCCCCATCAGTTGAATACCCATTTCAGGAAAATGATAAGTCTAGCTAATTTTGTTTGGAATGATTTACTTTGGCTTGAAATGTATGTCTCTGTTACTTGGGTATATATAGGAGCTTCTAAACCTAGCTGCTATAAAGAAATGGATATGTGATATGAAGGTGAGAATGAGATGGTGAATATTGAGAGGTTATTGAAGAATATTAAGGAACACATCAGGTGAAGGACTTGTTGAACTTTCACATGGTATGCTTTGTTTGTTACTAGACATAACATGCCCTACCACCTTTAAGACCAAAAGAGAGGTGCAAATGTGTGTGTGTGTATATATATAAATATTTCTATATTTGTAGTTCTGTAGTATAAAAAAGAAGCCAAACACGGCCCAAACCGTATCCACCACAGGCTCCGTCCTGACAGCTAGCAGTGCGCTCTCTTTCTCTCTTGCTTTATAAATGGATATACAGTAGGAGTTTTTTTTTTTTTTTTTTTTTTTTTTAAATGGAACAGGATTGGCCTGTTCATCTGGTTAAAACGCAAATTAGCTGCTATCTATTACAAAGGACGAAGCTAGGTGTAGGGTAACATGGGTAACTGTACCCCTTCTCTTTAAAAAAAAAAAAAAAAAAGAAAAAAGTTAAAATTGTTGTACAAATTCAAGGTGTGAGAACCTTGTTTTTGGTTATTTTCAAAGCACTCATGCCATTTTTGACCCCCTTAACTTGTGTGCCATACGATTTGCTCCCTTCTATTTAAATTTTGGTTTTATCCTGTTAATACGGGTAGCTTTTATAAAAGATTTATAAAATACTTCAACTCTTGAAGTAGATGCTACATAATTGGTTCTCCTCTTTCAAATTATATAAATAAGGATCATGCTAAAATGATCATTTTATAGATACCGAAAATAAACTAAATCAAACAGTTCTATTTCAATTTGATTTAATGAAATTTAGAGCTTAGTATGAATTTAAAGTCAATGGGAAAAATCTTTAAATATCTAAATTAAAATAGACAAATGGTTCAAGCGTAGAAGTGAAGTCTAAAAATTTTGGCTTTGATAGCAAAACATACAATACAAGCAAATTTTTAGATTTTTTTCAATAATATAATTTTTTTTTTTCAAAAAGTTACTTGAACGTATATATATTTTTTTAAGTTCAATTCAGTTGGTCAAGTCATGATTCAGTGAGTCACCGATCCGATTTAATTTCAAAAATAATAATATATAGGTATACACAAACATACAGTGGAAGGTACTGATCTAATCTAATCAATGAAAACCAAATTGACTCGTTGACGCGTGCAAACATGCTTTTGCATAAAAAGAGTTGTCTCAATCGAAATTGTTTTGCCTGTTATTCATACGTACTGAAGCATTGAACTTAGACTGCTAGTGTTATCTGTGGGCTGCTATGCAGCCAACAACTACCCTACTATAGTCCCCAGTTGCTGGATGAGTTCTGTGTCCCTACTCTTTTTTTTTTTTTGGTTTAAATTAGCATATGTCACGTATATTAATTGGTGGCTGCAGATTAAACCGTGAACCACCTACTTTTACGTATTCCAAACGGTTTTATTTAGAAAACGTTTCTTGAAATTTCTTTTTCCTTTCTGAAATCATATGAATCGTTGTGGTTCAAAAATTTGGTCCCGTGATTAAGAAAATAATTAAATTATATAACTTCTTTATTAATCTGCCAGTGGAAAAGAGGAAGGCGGTAATATGAGTTTAAAGAAATTAGAAAAAATAATTAATGTATTAAATAAAAATAAAGGTAAATTTTTTTAAAAAATAATTAATAGTATTTTTTTTAATCTTTTAAAATGAGAGATAAAAGCGCATGATATCATAATTAATTAATAGTAGCACTACTCATTTTTATTTCTAAATGTTTTTTTCGTCATATTTCTAACTACAAGTTTCAGAGATGATATCATAATTAATTAATTAATGTCATAACGTTTTGACTTAGACTTGCTGAATATTAATGGTTTTATTAATAACAAAACGAGTAGCTGACTAAACCATGGTTGATAAAAATTATTCAAAAATTTTTTTGTTTATTTTATTTATAAGAGGTTGATTTAATAATTTTTAGTACTTCCTCAATCCCTTATAAATATTAGTGATTTAATATTTTTCTATCGTGATTAAAGAAGTGCTTAATTTTTCTATGGAGTCATAAAATATTTATTAATTTGATTAAATTACTATTTATTTCACATTATTAATAGTTAATGTATTTAATATATATTACGTGTGTTCCATACTACTTGTCACATTTAAAATTTCACGTACTTTTAAGAAAATAATTAAATTTGTCTAAATTAAAATAAATTATTGAGTAAATCGACTATATTATATACCTTTAATTCAATGCTCCTATATCTAAACATCAAAGAATTATTGGTCATATACAAGCGTAAACATGGAAAAAAAAATTTATTACTCTTTGAAACTATAAATGTGATAAGTACTCTCTCTGTCCTAAAATATAAATCATTTAAAATTTTTGCACAGCAATTAAGAAATCAATTAATTCTCCTAGATTAAAATAAACCCAAGGGTAATTTGACCAAATTATCTTTTATTTCAAAACCAGTAGTTACTTGTGAAAGTATTTATTGTATCTAATATAAACAAGGGTAATATTAAAAAAATATCAGTTATTACTCCTTAAAATACTCAAAATGATTTATATAACGACTTATATTTTGAACCAGAAGAAGTATTTCAGAATAAATTATTTTTTAAATGTGACGAGTGTTATGGAATTGATATAGTATAATGGAAAGATCGAAAAAATTTCATTAATTATTTAAAAAGATTTATATTAATGACACAGAATTTTGACATGCATGCATTCCTGCTTACACTATTAATTTCTTAGTCATAAATGCTATATATATTGTTTAACAATAAGTCATTAAAGACTACTTGAGGTCAACGTAACCATAGTTGCACATTAATTGAGTTTGTTGCAAGATTTGAATGAAAGAATTTGTGGCATTATTTTTTTTTAAAAAAATATATCTTTTTATCACATTTTTATACATATAGAAAGAATCAGTACTGAAGAATTAAACAATTAAAAAACTTTATATATATTTGGATAATGTCACATTATCAAAGAAAATTATCACCATTTCTTTAGAGCGTTAGAATTGGCAATAAATATCAATTAAAGGTGCAAGTCCGGCATGGATTATGGTTTGTTTTGGCAAAATTATTTATTTTTTAGCTGTCTTAAAAATGTCATGTTGTATATGCATTTATCATTAGGTTATACCTTAGTGTGCTAAAATTGTCAGTTATTTTATTAGTGTTTCACTAAATATTACAAGGAATAATATTGAATAGTCAGTTCATTCAAATTCTAAACACTAATATAAATATATGTCATTGATCACTATAAAATATAGATATAGTGTTTTAATCTAGTTAGCTTTGTTCGGCAATAATGTTTATTATGTTGACATAGTCAACTTATTATTTGGTATTCGGCGGCGTAATATTTATACTGGTATTTAGAATTTGAAGAAATGGATTATAAAACATTACTCCATTCAACATTAGATGAAATGTTGATAAAACAACTATATAAATAACTAATTTTGTCAAGATAACTCTAGTCAAAGTACCAAATGCTACCCAAAAATTACGTATTATGCTTCTAGCTAGATCGGTCAAATGTCACTAAGAGTTACTGCACTACAAAAAAAACGTTATTTTGCGACCGATAAATCGGTCACAAAATGGCACATATCGGTCGCTAATTTCACTTAGCGACCGACAGATATCGGTCACAAACTACCTGGTTGCAAAAGTTTTTTGCGACTGACGAAGTCATCGGTCGCAAATGAGCGACCGATATAATCGGTCTCAAATTTGAATAATCGGTCGCAATTTTTGGTCGTGGTTGATTTGGAAACTCTGTCGTAAATTTGGTCGCAGAAAAATCTGTCGCAATTTTTAAAATAGGTCGCAAATCGGTCGCAAAAAATAAATTTAAAATTTTATTTTTTGGTATCAAATAGGTCGTAAATCGGTCGCAAAAGTGAAAAAAAAAATTAAATATTATTATAAAACCATAATTTTTCCGCACCTGTGAAAATTGACATATATACATATATATCACACACGCAATTCAAGAACAATATAAAAATGTAATTTTTATTGTACTGAACAAAATATCAAAATACAAATGAAAAACTAAAAAGGACTAAAATCAAATCTACGTTGCTGCTCATCTGCAGGATTCGATGTCAGATCTCCCGATGTCGGATCGCCGGGAGGAGTACCTGCTGGATGTGATGTAGCACCAGGAGGGGTGACCAAGGTATCGTCTGCAGCATCGGGATCAGGAGCCGGTAGTGGCTGCTGCTGAGACGTCGAAACATTTCGGTCTGCAGCAGGCGCAAGATCAGAGGAAGAAGTACTATCACCGGGCTCACCGGACAGCCGCATCACATGCGCTCTAAGCTCTGCAATCTGTCTCTGCTGATCAATTCTAGGACAAGTTCAATGCAAGAGAACACAAGTTCAATTCTAGGACAAAGCACTTTGCTGGGCAGCAAACTCTTTTGATTGACTGACTGCATTTGGCCATAGTTTGCTTCTTGATACATCCTCCCTGATTTCTCCTCCACTAAACCTCTCTCGTATTATCCAGAATGATTACCTTGGTGTCTTTATTGTTAAAAAAAAAAAAAAAAGAATCAAATTTTCAAATGAATGCCACGTTAAGAAGATAGTTAATTCAGACAAAACTAAATAGTTGATAACTCAATATTCATTGTCGGATTCAAGGTATATAGTAACCAAAAAACTTCAGGCCAGCTGTAAGAAACTCAAACAACTACTTACGTATCTCCTTAAAACTTGGAAATGTAGGATAAAGCTACTTAACAGAATAAGGAATTAAAGAACAGGAAGGAAAAGTGAGATGTAGAGCACAATTTTGTCCCATCTATATAAATGAGTTTATAAGAGAGGAACTTAATACAAGGAATCCATACAGATGTGCATTTTGTGGGGTACTAAAGTACTACAGATGCATGAATCTGCCTTCAACGTTAATTTCGGAATTAGGGTTTGATTTTCTTTGAGGGAAGCACGTAAAATATCTTTGATTTTAGGTGTTTTTGTGAATTAAGGGGCCACTTTGAATCTGTAGTGTTAAGAGACAAAGAAATGTGTAGAAACAACATGTCCATCGATTGAATGTGCTATCCAAAATTGTTAATGGACATTCAATTTTATGTCTGTTGGTGAAACGATGTTGTCTTTGAAGATAACTTCATCTACCTACAGGTTTTGTTCCGCGTGGAAAGAAAACAGGATGGTAAAGTGTTGTTTTCTGAAAATGTGTGATGTTTGGGATTAAGACGGTTTTGGATAATTTGAATGAGTGTAGGTGGGAACAAAACATAGCTATGCAAATTAAATACGTAATGACATCTATGGGAAATATCATGAAGTGGGTTACAATAAGAACAAATAGGAAAGGCTGTGTTCTAATATACACTATTTTATTCATAAAAAAGACAGGTGTAATTAGGACGTGTAATACCCACATTTATAATTTTATGGCCTTTTCCTTTCTCTTATTTATCCGATGTGTATATAGCAGGAGTTGAATTGTTAGCTCCAATAACACTTTATTATGGAGTTAGCCTTTATATAGTAAAATCATGATTCCATACAGGATGATTATATGAAATCACAAACCAATTATAGAATACAATTGTTTGAAATCCATTTTTTGAAACTCAAAAGAAGTAACTGCAATAGAGAGAAAAAAATTACAAAATCTATAGGACCCATGTACAATCTGTTTGTCTATTATTAGTCTGAAATTTTATCGTATAAGTTTTCTTTTGTCACGAGTCTATTACTATTTTCTAAAAATATAACCGACAGGAAAACCGTTTCTTTGCCTGTCCAAGGTTTCTTTTATCTCCATGATATATATATATATATATATATATATATATATATATATATATATATATATATATATATATTATAGAAGCAGCCCCTGGAATCTACAGGGCTAAGTGTTGCACCATAATAGTGGTATCCAAAAACTCGTAGGAATCACCTCTAAAATTTGTATGTAATGTATTTTTTTTATCAGCAAATATAAATTAATTATTATTAGAAAATAGCTGAAGCAAATAGGAAAAACTCCCATAATCCAGGATTCTACTCCCAAGCCAGCAAGCTTTCTCCAATACACCTTTAAAACCTAGACCTGAAAAAGAGGAGAAAAGCCTATTGCATATATAAAAATAAAACCGCAACCTGAAAATAACTAAAAAGAGGCAGAGATAGAGAATTAAAATTAATTCGGCTTCTTTTCATGAGTGAGGAAAAGAAGCAACAAGGGAAAATAAAACTCTTTCAATCAATTATCTCAAGAGCTAGTAAATGAGATTAAAGCCAAGCTAAAAAAGGATTCACCTGATCAACTACTTTCTTTGCTAAGGTATCGGCAAATAAGTTTTTAGATCTGTTTGCATGGATGCAAAACACATATGATAAAGAAGACACGATGGAATCCAGCTTATTGAAATTTATCCACTATGGCAAGGTCTTGAAAGTTTATTTGTGGCCCATAAAACAACATTTTTTGAATCTGATTTAATAATTAAAGAGATAGAGTTGTATTAAGAAGAGACATAAATCTCCAATGCTTGTATAAGTGCAAGCATTTCAGCTTGATTTGAATCCATGACACCAGTACTTTTGTAGAAAATGCAAAGAACAATGCCGTTTGAATCCCTTCAGACGCCTCCGATACTCACTAGACCTAATTTTCCTTTCAACGAACCATCTACGTTGAATTTTTATGTAATGTATGATTTAGACTGGCGGTGGACTAATATCTAGACTATGGAATCTAGCCCAACATTAATAACATCTCTTACAGGGATTTAAGTGGAAAAAAGAAACTTGATGTACAGATTGAGATTGTTATTGTTTAAGTAGTAGATTTTTGGGCAAAAGATTAAGGTTTATCATGTTACCTTATTGGACATATATTTCTAATTTTACATATACCAGTTTTTGACAACTTGCATTTGCACGTCAATACTCATTATAGTTACTCGTTTTTTGTTTAAATATAATTCGTTGATTTTTTTGTGATATAATAAAAATGATAATAAGTTATTGAGAAAAAAGATAAATATAAAAATGATTTTTTTAGTGTGAAGATTATGAATGTAAACAAAATGAATGAGTGTTATAAAAAAAAGTAATGAAACAGTAAATATTTATATTCTCATAGTGAGAGATAATAAATATTTCATAATAAAAATTATTGGATATCAACTCACAATCTCTTAAAGAGATACTATGAAATTTTTTCAAATAAAATATTTCAAACTATATCAAATTGGTTAGAAGAGAAATTTCAATAATACTTAATTCTTATGATGATGATGATGAAAGAAAATGGTGCGTGCATGGCCACATGGTTAATAGCTTCAGTAGTTGTGGTCGAGGATATTGCTCAAAAAAAAAAAAAAAAAAAAGTTGGAAAAAAAAAAAAAATCAAATGAAAGAGAGCTAGATGCTTCCATTCAACCCATCATTCTTTCAATAAGTAGCCCCATCTTCATATGATCATCACTTTCATATGTTGTGGTTTTCAAAAGGTCAAGACAGAAATGAGTGCCACTTTCTCTTTTGCTTGGTTCAAAACTTCAACAAAGAACGTGCAATGGCGATTTATGACATATCAATAGCTAGCCAAAAGAATATATACGATCGAAGATTTTATTCGTACGTTGCACACTTGTTAATTTCTATCTAGCCTTTCAAATAATAATTTCAGCTAAGGGCAGAAGTACTACTTTGAATTTCTTAAAGTGGTAGGCCATGTTAATTTCTCAAGTTATACAATGAAGAATTGTCCTTTAAAATCTTATCTTTATTTTAGTAACATAGCCATGTGAATGATTGGGACATGTGTCCTTAACCCTTTCCCATTATTTCAAGTCTTTCCATCTCATAATGTTTGAAAGAGTTCTTGTTCTATATGTATATATAATGTAAACACCTAACTCAAGAATATAGCAATTCATTGCCATAATGCTATAAATATTATAAAAAGACAATTTATATCTTGCCATCAAATGTTTTCCAAAGTTTTTTTTCTTCTTACGTTAATTTGGCTTACTAGGATTTTGAACCTGCAACTTTACTATTCTAAGTAAACTCATTGATGGATATTTGTTTGCTTCGAGTGAAATTATATACCCCATTATTTTGTCTAAAATCCCCATGTACATATTAATTTGATGGACAAGGGGCTTCAAATACTAAATGATTAAAAAGAAAAAAGTCTAATATACCCGTTGATGCTATTTCTTTTACCTCCAGATCTCTTTATTAGAGGAACGCAACTTTCTTGACAGAGCTCTTGAGGAGTTGCATAAGAAAGAGTAAAAAATTGTAACTGTACAATGTAAATTGGTGGTTGCTTGGCTAACCTTAACAAACTATTAGCAGATGCCTGATATTTACTAGCATGATATGGATTCAGGTTGACATATTGGCAAACAAGTAACAACAGGTTTCTCTACTGGTGAAGCTTGGTCGCCTTGAAGAGGGTTCTGAATTATACAGGGTGTTACTAGCCATGAATCCTGACACTTTCACAGGTAATTTTGTAATCTTTCTCAATGTGGAAAGTAAATACCTTACATGAAAATTCAGGGTTAATAGACTGCAGAAATAGACATTTTCTGGATGATAATGTCTTCTTCAATTAGAAAACAATGCAACATTAACTCTAGCGGAGATTTCTGTAAGGATAGGAATCATAATTAGTCTTTCGGTAATAAACTTGATTATCATTTTGAAAACCAGTAATTGTTTTTGATAGCCTCTAACATATTAAAGAGAAAGAATCAATTGTGTTTAGAGTTCCATTGCTTCGAGAGCCCCTTTCTTTTGAAAAATAATATTGTTTATATAAGGTTCTTTCTGAAATCCCAAATCAGTATTTATTTGGGAAAAGATATATATTCCTATTTAGAACTCTATGCTAAATATCACTATTAATCCCTACAATTGTTGGAGACTTGCATGGAAATTACTAGTAAATCTCTAGTAAATATTTCTATTCTATCTGTTTACAAATCTTTATCCTCTAATTTTGAAGAATATTGCCAAGGCTACTCGACTTGCACGTCTTTGGATTATAAGATCTTGTACATTTTGTAATTACTGGTTATAAGAACGGTGGAAAAGTGAACAGTATCAGACGACAGTCAAAGATGAATGTAGACCCATCGACAGGGATAATCAATTCAATCCTGGAAGAGGCATCGACTATTTTGAAGAGCTCAACTGATAAGAAGAAGCTTCAAAAAATAGTTAATGCAATCAACTATTAATTACTTATGAATATTCATATCAAACGCCTATAGTTATAACTTGGTTATTAAGTAATCTACGGGTTGTGGCTTAATTGGCAACGATGGCTGGACATGTGGAAAGAGCTTTCGAGTTTAATTCCTACTAAACACATTTGCAGGGAGAAGCGAAGAGCCTTAACTGTGACTAAGCTTCGAGGCGGATTAATCTGTCCTTAATAATAGAGTCCGGATACCGATAGTTTATACAATGTAGTTATTAAGTATAAATTAGCAATTAACTACCTAAATCAGGTGAATTAAACACATACTTAATTGTTAAATGGATTCAAGATCAAAATCAGGCCTTCCAAGATGCATTTATTTATTTCAATAAAATATAGCCTGATTTAAAATGGAGATGAAAAAGTCATTATTCATATGAATTGAAAACTTATAATTTTTCATAAATTCAAATATTAATCTTAAATACATTTATAAATAACGAAATAACATATAATCATATTGTGTTAAATCGGATGGAGCACTCAAAAATACCCTATATATCCATTACTATTCCTAGATGAAAGATGACTTGATCTCCTTTCTCTAAATCATGTCCAACCGATGAGGTCATAAAAGTAATTGATAGATTGAGATCCTTAAATTTAAGATTCCTCGTACCCTAAAGCCAACCTTTCTATTGCACATTTGCACTCAATTATTTATTTATCCTAAATATATTATTCAATTGAAATCAATTTTAAGGGAAAAAAAAAGCTTTAGATGATAGTAATTGAAATCAAGTAAATATTCGACATTAATCCAAAAACTAAAACCAATGAGTTAGGTTAGGTAATGTCACAGTCCCGTATCACGCACCAAAAACCGGACCGTGTGGCGCTTGTTTGGCACACCCTCAAACAAATCAGCCGAGGATATCAATTAGTTATCCTTAAAGGGACTCCATTCTGGGGAGCAGCAAGTCCAACCCCAGGAGCCATTCTCATGGCCTTAATCATATCATCAATTATCTTATGTATCCTTTCTCATCCGATTTTATCGGATGTCCCCAAATAAGGGAATTTATAGTTTCTTGATTTTATATAAAAAATAAAATGAAATAAATTAAAAAATTAAGAATAATCTATCTTATCAAAAAATTTAATGTAATAATGGTTATTTTCTTAATTGAGAGGCTTAAACTGTATCAAAGTGTAGTTTTAATTCTAGATTAATAGATATTATTCTTTATGCTTTCTGGTTAATTTATATGGTTGTAGCCTATTAATAATCAAAGGGCTTGAGCCCATTTTCCTGCCCCAAGATATCCCGGTACTCCATTTGGCCCTATTTGGTGCTAGCCCATGTGAAAAAGAAAAGCCATTTTATTTATTCAAACAAGCTATCTCTTACCATATAATGGGGAAAAAAAAGATAGAGTAAATATAATTTGAAAAAAAATTCTTATTTTTATTCATTTAGTCCATAATGTGGGTTTTCGCCAAGTATTTTCTAAATGTAAAAATTATTGTAATATCCATGTATTTTTTAAAATACAATTAGTCAATCACTGTATTTTTTACACAATGCTTTTTGAAGTCGCAAAGTTTCATTTGGTCATATTCGTTAGTCCTTCTATCCGATTTTAACCAATTTGGCCGTTAAGTCAATGAAAAGACAAAAATATTATTATCCTTGTCTCGTATTTTTACCATTAAACTTCATCACAACAATTTTAATAAAAAAAATCAGCAAAATAATCAAAATCAAAATATAAATCAACGAAGTATTCATAATCATAATAAAAAATCAAGGAAAAAAAAATATGCAATCAAAGATTAAAAAATCAAAATCAAAAATAGAAAATAAAGATATGAAATAATAACAACAAACTCTATCCACTTCTTCAAGCGCTCTCTCTTTCTCGTTTGAATATTAAGCCTCATCTCTGCATCTTTTAGAAATTCAAACATGCATCTATTATAAGCCATACAACAAACATAGTTCTGCCATGAAATAACCTTCAAAGTAGACCGTAAAAGAAATAGGGGTATATACATAAACAGAAGAAATAGAGAGAAATATATAAGAACAAAAGTATATTACCTCAAATAGATCTGGAGATACGAGGTTGATGATGGAAAAAAGCATATTAATTAATAGTGAGATTAATTGGGTATTTTGAGATATTTACAGTGTTAGCCAGTAAAAGAAGAGAAATGACAGAAAACACAGGGGATTTTGGGATTAGTTTTAAATTTTCTCACTTTTGACCCTTATTTACAAACGGAAAAATTGGAGAAAATTGAATGTAAGGACTAAAAGTTATGACAAATTGAAAATATAGGAATTTCAAAAAGTATTTTTAAAAAAGGTAAGGACCAACTAATTATATTTTGATAAATACAGAGACTTAATAGTAATTTTTCCTTTCTAAATTTTACATATGCGATCAACAACTGGTGACAGCTAATCATACAAAAAATAAAAAATAAAAATAAAATAAAAAATAGCATCTCTTTAGAATGTCCTGCCGTTGTACTGGCAAGGACTTCCATAAGATGATGATGATGTACTGATGCTTACTGTTGGTGATGGGCCTGATGGTGACTCACAGATCGTTCATGTCTTTAATTACATGGATAGCATGCAAGTTGATACAACTTAAAGTTACAAGACGAGTGATGAGCGTCTGTCTTGCAAGTAGGCCATGCCTGAATTGCGTTGCAGCAAGAGAAAAATAAAAGGGTCCGAAGAAAGCTTTCTTAAATCTTCTTGTTTTTTGGCAAATGGAAATGGCAGGCAAAATCATGTGAATCCCTCGTGAATTATTTCCCTAAGGACCCCATGTTGCACTTGTTGCAATAAAGCTTTTTGCCTATATATATGCCTTCACCAAAGATAAACAGCCAGCCAGGTTTTCCTCTACTTCTTGATCTTTACTTTCAACTATCAGAAGAGAATTCAATTCAGTCCAACACTTTATAAAAAGATTCAAAATGGGTATTCGCTTGCCAAGAATTGTTAATACGAAGCAAATTCCAAGACGGGTTCTTTTGTCACAGGAAAGTGGAGATGTCCCTAAAGGCTATTTTGCTGTTTATGTTGGAGAAAATCACAAGAGATATGCAGTTCCAATATCATACTTAAAATATCCTTCATTTCAAAAATTGCTAAGTCAAGCAGAGGAAGAGTTTGGGTTTCATCATCCTATGGGTGGCCTCACGATTCCATGTAGTGAAGAAGTATTCAATCATCTCATTTTCAGCTTGTAAAACTTTAACGATACAGTTATTAGGAGTATGTTAACTGTTTAACAAACTAATACATGTACCAATTTTGGATTAACAAAAGGAAAATATACATAAATTTGTTTATTGCATTCTTTTTATTTGTATCTGGAAATTCTACTTTTTTTCCTGGTGCCCATAAAATGAATTAATTTGCATTCCTCCATCACTGCAATCCTAGCTTTATAAAAGTCTGACTTGAGATGATATGAATATCTATTCAGACCAGAATTTGCAGCTACCATATAATGGAAAACAAAATGAAGTGGTGGGTAGAGGATGAATGTATTGTGCTAGAGAATAGTTATACAGTTTTTTCAATTTCCATTTTATTTATGATCAGTGAAAACTGAAACCTAGTAATGACTCTTAAAGAGCTTAATCTTTTAGTACTTAGCCTATTTATGAGGTAAAATTCATTCATCTTAAAAGTTATTTATTGAATTAAAGAAACAAATTAAAAGGAAAAAAAAAATTGCAGATGTTAATCTTATCGATCAGCATTGATGCTGTTAAGTATTAATAATGAAATTAGTTGAGTATAATTAGTTAATTTGAGTAAGAGTACTGTTAATTAAGAAGGGTTCCTTGTCTTAATTTCAATAATTAAGAGTACTGAAAGCATATTACATAATATGGTATGCTAAGTTGGGTAGTGAAGTGGTGATGGTAGGGAATGACTCATGTGAACTTTATGCTTGTCCAACAAATTCATCCATTAAATTGTTGAAAGGTCAACATCAGGTATTTTATGAGTTCACATCTTTAGTCTTTCCTTCCAGCTTCAACACAACTTACAGGAAAGTGCCTAGTACTTTCTGGTGAGGTTCAAAAGATTCAGAAACCAATAGTACCATTTCATAAGTGCAAGAAACATTATCATGTCAAATAATGAGTGTTTTTTCATCATTTTTGTGTCTTGTAGGGACCATACACATGGTTTTGCTAAATGGTAGTGTTCAATGAGTGATCACTTGATCATGAAATTCCAAGAACATATGTAGTGGCTGAAAGAATTAGTTCTGCAGAATTCGATCCATATGTTAGTTCACTATAAGCTGATATTTCATTTGACTTGACTGTCATATTGATTTGTAATCTATCTTGACTTCCTAATCAGTTGGGGAGCAAAACCATGTGATCTGTTGTGAAATATGTCCTAATGGGACCATATTGCACATATCATTCAATCCAGTTCAAAGTATTGTCAGTATGGTTTAAATCTTAGTTATTCGAAGTTAATTTGAATCCGGATCTCTACCTTTGGTGCCATTTCTTTCCTTTTCTTTATGAATTCTGCCATATCATGTTATGCTTATATATATATATATATATATATATATATATATGTAACAAGTAACTGCCAAGCTGCTCTGTAGTTAATCTGTAGGATAGACTGTTATGCAAGCTTATAAAAAATGTCGCTAGTCAATTACGTCATCTGCAGCTTCAATATTTTAAGTATCTTAAGATCAAAAATGTAAAACAAATTCATTCTTCATAGGATATTTAAGGTTTTGGTATGGCTTGTTCTATACCGTACATCTATTAGATTCATTTGATTTTAGGAAATATTTTTCATATGCAGAACCCAAGGATGGTTAAGCATATCATTGAAACTAGACATAGCAGGTCAAATTGTTGTTCAGGAAGCTGTCACTATCTAAAGTTCCTTACACAAAGGGTACAGTATTCATTTGAACTTACATGGCTTGTTGGCAAGTTGATGCATAGGATTATCAGAAAATTGAATATTTTCCCAAGATACATAACATAAGACGCTCTTTTATCATCAAACAGTGACACATGCTGTACTCCACTAGTAATTTTATCTTGCCTGACAAAAAATTTGAAGGACAGATATCAGGTAATCTATGTAATTGTCTTTCCAGCTGTAAAACAAGACCCTATCTTTTTTAAAGTAGATCTTGTTATTTTTCATAATTTGAGAAACATTGTCATATGAACTGATTATTATTATTATTATTATTTTTTGTCTCTGTTAGTGAAAAGAAGCAGAGCCAATGTTAGTAGTACACTTGATACTGAACTTAAACTAACATGAAACATATTGATGTCTACTTGATTGAAGAAAATGCACTTTGATCCACATATTAATTAGCCATTTATTGTTTTATCATTAATTTCAATGGTCTATAGGATATATACAACTCAGTAGTGGGTCATGATACAATAATGCTTTCATCTTTCTTTATCCTTCTAATCAATTGGGAGGCAAAGCAATGTGATTGCTTTTGAAATTTGTCCTTTGGGGGGCACAATATTGCAATTGCATGGCGCTCATCCTATTGAGGCTAAGATCAAGAAAGTTCTTGCCATGTATATATATGTGTGTGAGTTTAAAAAGGGCAGCAAGCTTTAGCCAAAGTTCTTTCTTTGTTTTAAAGAGTTTTAAGAATTCATTCAATCAAACACCTTTAAAAGAATTTGAAAATGGGTATTCGGTTGCCTAGCATAATTTATACCAAGAAAATTGCAAGATGGATTTTTTTGTCACAAGAAACCACTGATGTGCCTAAAGGCCATTTTGCTGTATATGTTGGAGAAACTCAAAAGAAGAGATTTACTATTCCAATTTCATACCTGAAGAATCCTTCCTTCCAGAATTTGTTGAGTCAAGTTGAAGAAGAGTTTGGATTTGATCATCCTATGGGAGGTCTCACAATACCATGTAGTGAGCAAGTTTTCACTCATCTCATTTTCAGTCTGTAGAGGCCTTTTTAGATATATGACTTTACTATAAGACACTAACCTATGTAACAATTTTGTTTTGAGAAATGAAAGTATATGTAACAACTTTGTATTGAGAAATGAAAGTAAATGTATTAATTTCATTATTTTTCATTGAATATCATATTATACAAAGTTAGTTTAAAGCAAAATATCTTCATTTAATTTTGATCCCATTTCTGTGCCATTTCTTTTCCTCCCTATGAATTCTGTTTGGATGGTGGCTCTGTACAAGTTGCAATTGAAAAGATGCACTTTACTGTTTATCCTTAAGCTGCTATGGATAATTAACAAATTATACTGTCAATGGATTAGCACAAATGTTCCTGCTACATATTAATCAGGTTAGTACCCAAAATATTTATCTTCGATAGATATTGCAGTCACTCAAAATTCAAAAGTTCCATTAATTGTTCAACCTGATATAAAATGCAGCATTCATAAATTAATTTGTTCTTGAGACTGAGTGATATTTTTCTAAATATAAGAAGTGTAATATCTTCTAAGTACAGCAAAATTATTTATGTTTGTTACTGTGTAGATTTTTTAATTTACAGTTTCATTTTCGTTTTTTTTGCAGTAATAATCATACTTGGAGAAGATATCTGTAGTGTTATTTTATATAACTTCAGTACCCACCATAAGGCCCTATCACACTGAAATATAATGTCGCTCCTGTAAAGAGTAAAAAAATGGTGATTTTTACAAATCTACTCAATTTCGAGTGTTGGAGCTGAGGTGGTGGGTCATTATGTTTCAAAGAAATGAAAATTGGAAAATAGCCTTTTAGTTCTATTGATAATTAGGTAGAAGACCAAACCATGTGATCCCTTATTAATTAGCATAAAAAAATGCATAGAGAATTCGACTGTATACCCTTTAATATTTGTTATATATAGTCTAACATTTACATTGAAAGGCATCACCAAGTTCTTGCAATATCCTTAGACATCAAAAGTTCTTTTGCTCTATAAGTCTTTATTAATCTTTCTTCTTGTTCATCCACACCGAGTTATGGGTTTCCGTTTGCCTGCTATTATTCGTGCTAAGCAAATTCTTCAAAGGTCGCCTTCTACAAGAAGCCAAACAAGTTCAGGAGTCATGGACGTGCCAAAAGGCTACCTTGCAGTCTATGTTGGAAAAAACCAAATGAAGAGATTTATAATTCCAGTATCATTCTTGAATCAACCTTCATTTCAAGAATTACTAAGCCAAGCTGAAGAAAAATTCGGATATGATCATCCAATGGGTGGTCTCACTATTCCCTGTACCAAGAGTAGATTTATTGATGTCATTTCTTGCTTAAACCAATCATAAATCATGATAGAGATGGTCGACACAATTTTGTAAAGTACAGAGATAGCTTAATCATTAATCAATTAAGTTTTTGTTTCTTCATATTCTGCAGTTCTCTTCTTGATTGTGTTCTGCAATTTTCTTTTCCATGACTTTCTGTTGTAGGAAAAATTTTCCTACACTTTTCTAAAAGGCAAAGAATTTTTTTGTTTAGCAAAATTTTAGTGACTCCATTCCGTTTCTGCTTGAATCAGCAGAATCTGCAACTTATATAACTCAAGTTTAAGAGTAATTTATGTTTGATTAGTAGCTTCGGTCTTACAATTAATTACCTGAAAGGTCTTCCTCAGGTATTTCATGTGTGAAAATCTTTAGTCTTTCTTTCCAGATTCAACGCAACTTAGAGAAGTGCCTAGTACTTTATGGTACCATTTTGTACTTTTCTTATATGAATTCTGCTAATTTATGTTTGATTTACTTGAACCCACTAACTTATGTAGCAATTTTTAATTGAAAAATTAAGTATAATATAAATTTCATTCTTTGTATTTACTCATCTTAGTTTTGCAAAGTTAACTTGAACCAAAATCCCTTCACTTGGTACCATTTTTGTACTTCTGTTTACGAATTCTGCTATTTATGGTGTGCTCATAAATATAAAACAAGTAATTGCCAGGCTGCTCTATAGTTAATCTGCAGATGGACAGTTATGGTAGCTTCTAAAATACTACTGCATTAACTCATCTGTTACTGCAATATTTTCTACATCTCACAAACCAAAAAAATTTTTTTTACTTGTTCTGACTTCCAAAAAAACTGAAATATGTTAAAAAGAAATAAATAAATAAATCCATTCATCATGGGATATTTAACCTTTGAATTACTAGAAGTTTAAGGATTTGTTATGATTTGTTCTATAAATGTAATGGAATCATTTTATTTTAGGTAATATTTTTCAATGCAGAACCCAAAAATGGTTAAGCATATCATTAATACTAGACATTGCAGGTTATACTTGTTGTTCAAGATGCTGTGTCATCCTCTTTTTATGATTAAAGTTCCTTACACAAAAAGTACAGATATGCAAGTGGTGATGCAGATAAAAGTAGGAAAAATGCACTTTTGAACTTGACATAGCTTGTTGGCAAGTTGGTGCATGGGATTTTCCCAAGATATATAACAAAAGAGATTCTCATTTTTGTTATAGCTGAATTCCACTAGTAATTTTATCCTTTTTTCTTTTTCTTGCCTAACAGAAAAAAGAAAGGACGGGTACAGGTAATCTTTGTTTTAGTCTTTCCAGCTGTAACACAACAGCCTAACTTTTCTAAAATGGATCTAACTTCCTTTTTCATAATTTGAGAAACATTGTCATATGAAGTAATGACTTGTTTATTTCTTGTGTCTGTTATATTAGAGACAAGATGGAGAGACAATGTTACTACACTCTGATACTGAGCTTTCACTAACAAGAATCATTTTGATGTCTTGTTGCTTGAAGAAAATGCAGCTTAATCCCCATATTATATTATCATTAATTTGAATGGTCCGCAGGAAATATATGACTTAGAAGTGGGTCATGATATGATATGATTAATGCTTTCATCTCTCTTAATCTTTCTTGTCAAATGGGAGGCAAAGCAATGTGATCTCTTTTGAAATTTGTCTTTAGGCCCTATCACCCTGCAAAATAATGTCTCTCCTGTAAGGAGGGAGGAAAATAGAGAGCAAATACTATAATCAACTATATTTCAAGCGTTGGGGCTGTGGTGGTGGGTCTTGATGTTTCAGAAATGAAAATTGGTAAGTGGCCTTTTAATTCTACTGATAATTAGGTAGAAGACCAAACCATGTGATCCCTCATTAGCATAAAAAATAATGCATAGAGAATTTCCACTGTATACCCTTTAATGTTTGTTATATATAGTCTAACATTTAGATTGAAAAGGCATCACCAAGTTCTTGCAATATTCTTAAGCATCAAAAGTTCTTTTGCTCTTTAAGTCTTTATTAATCTTTCTCTTGTTCATCTACATCAAAATTATGGGTTTCCGTTTGCCTGCTATTATTCGCCCAAAGCAAATTCTTCAAAGATCGCCTTCTACAGGAAGCCAAACAAGTTCTGGAGCCAAAGATGTGCCAAAGGGCTACCTTGCAGTCTATGTTGGAGAAAACCAAATGAAGAGATTTGTAATTCCAGTATCATTCTTGAATCAACCTTCATTTCAAGAATTACTAACCCAAGCTGAAGAAGAATTCGGATATGATCATCCAATGGGTGGTCTCACTATACCCTGTAGCCAAAGTAGATTTATTGATGTCATTTCTTGCTTAAACCATTATAGATCATGATAGAGATGGTTAATACAATTTTGTAAAGTACAGAGATACCATAATCATTAATCAATGAAATTTTTGTTTCTTCATATTTTGCAGTTCTCTTCTAGTATTCTTCAATTTTCTTTTCCATGATTTTCTGTCGTAGGAAAAATCTTTCCTTCATGCACTTTTCTGAAAAGGGAAACAAACTTTTATCATTCTTAGCAAAATATCATTGATTCCAGTCCTGTTCTGCTTGAAATGGGACCAAGTTTAGACTAAAAGCCAAGTTTAAGAGCAACTTATGTTTGATTCCACCTGATAGATGGATCTGCAGGGGACACTTTCGCTAATCTTTTCATTTGAACTTCAAATTTAGGTTGCTTTTTTAGCTTCAACTTTACTTTGACCGTCCAACAACATAATTTGCCAACAGCTAATGCTGTCCTTATCAGAAGGAAAATATAGAATGAAATATTATATATATAATAATAAAAATGATGCTGAAATTCATGAGTACGAGTTAAAAACTGATTCAGACACAAATAGGAATGAATTGATTATTAGTATGATTATATTTAACCCTTTGGAACAGAAACCTCCAACACTTCTTTTTCTTGATTGCATAATTAATCTATTTAAGGCAAACCCAATGGACATCAACTGAAACTAGTTCCATTCGACACTTTTTTTCCTGTTTGAAAGCTTGCTGTACAAAAAGGAAAAGGGAAAAGAAAACAGCAATTCTCAAACCATTTTTCGTCATGTTATTTATTCTTATTCTTAAAAAAATTCAATACTTCTCACAATTTGTTTTCATAAAATTTTCCTGTTTGAATGCCCTGTTGAACAGAAATGAAAAGAGACAAGATAATAACAGAAATTGCAAGTATATGGTACTCATTTTCATTGTAATTAAAAAGAAAGTATCGACATTGACTTGTCTAGTTCTACCATACAAAGTTGTTTTTATGATTAGACTAATTTGAATTCTCTCATGATCTAGTCAAGCTAGAAGTGACATCAATAAAAGTATCTTCTCTACAGGGAATTGTCAAGCCGCCCATTGGATGATCAAAACCATATTCCTCTTCTGCTTTACTTAGCAAATCTTGAAATGAAGGCTCATTTAGATACGATATTGGAACCAAATATCGCTTCTTCTCTGTCTCTCCAATGTAAACTGCTAAGAAACCTTTCGGCACATCCGGAGAGCTTGAGGATGCATTATTTGTAGACCGGCGCAGAATTTGTTTAGCAAGAACAGAAGATAGATATCTAGCCACTGGTAGGAAAAAATCAAGAAAAAAAGGATATTGTTCTATGCAAGTGAATATTGAATTGTATTGCTAGTGAATATGTTGATGTATGTTTGCTGTGACTTGTGGCTTCAACATATAGATATATATAGATGAATAACATATAGAGGGAGTGGCCTAAAGTCATTCTCTCTTATTGCTTAGGACATAGCTCACAAAGGGTCATGTGGTCTTGCCTTCTAATTAATTACTAGCATTTATCAGCCAAGCGTATTCATAACTTTCATACTGTGTCTACCTGTTAGAATGCTAGAATACCCCACAACCACATATATAAGCAAATTGCACTATAGCAAAAGATTTGAAATGGGTTCTTCATGCCAGCATATACATGCCGGATTGACCCTTTGATTAACAGCACAATTGAGACTATTGGTCGAGTGAAATATATATTAAGAACAGCTGGTTCAATCCATTAATTGCTTATTTAAATGGTCCCTCATGGTCATTGGCCATGATGTCCATCAATACACACAATATGTTGGAACAAACTAAGAAATAACAGAGAAAAAAAAGGAATATTGCAGTGTTATGTTTTACTAACTGCAAATGTGCTTAAATACAACAAAAAAGGATAACAGAAATTCCTATATTTCAGCTCAAAACATTCCTATATTTCAGCTCAAAACATGGAACATGTCTCCATGTTTAACAACTCAGCTAGAAAACAAAAAAGGAAATAATGACTGAAATGCAACATGTCAAATCATAACAGAAAAACAAAAAATGCAGCAACTGATCTTTAGAAGTGCAGCAGCTAAGTCAACTTCTTAACACTCCTCCTTGGCTTTGATGCTGCAAACTCCAAGTTTTTCCCTTAGAAACTCAAATTTGCTTTTTTCCAAAGATTTTGTAAAGATGTCTGCAACATTGTCATCAGTTTTGCAATATTTCAGAACAACAGAACCTTCTTTCTGCACATCTCTAAGGAAAAACAATTTGATATTAAAGTGTTTTGTTTTTCCATGGAAAACAGGATTGTTTGAGATAGCTATTGCTGCTTGATTATCCACAAACACATCTGTGCCTTCATTTTGCTTCAGGTTCAGATCAAATAACACCTTTCTAAGCCATAAAGCTTGATTTGCAGCAGCTGTAGCTGCAATAAACTCTGCCTCTGCAGTTGATTGTGCAACAACTTCTTGTTTTTTACAACACCAAGAGAACATTCCTGACCCCAGATTAAAACAATAACCTGAAGTACTCTTCATATCATCAGAACCACCATGATCACTATCAGAATAGCCCTGCAGAACATGAAACTGACTAGCACCGAACTTGATTCCATGCTTCAATGTTCCTTTCACATATCTTAGAACTCTTTTAGCAGCAGAAAAATGAGTTTCAGTAGCACAATTCATAAATCGAGATAGCAGACTCACAGAATGTAAGATGTCAGGTCTTGTGGCAGTTAAATACATCAAACAACCCACTAAACTTCTGTAAAGAGTTTCATCAACCTTTTCCGCTACATCTTCCTTGCTGAGCTTTACATTTTTACCCATAGGAGTTGTAGCAATCTTGCACTCATCCATTCTGAATTTCTTCAGAATTTCTTTAGCATATTTGGTTTGGCAAATGAACACCTCTTTCTCCTTTTGTTGAACCTCCATTCCAAGAAAATATGCCATTTCTCCCAAGTCAGTCATCTCAAAGGTCTGTTGCATATCTTTCTTGAATTTATTCACAAGTTCCAAATTGCTTCCTGTAACAAGTAAGTCATCCACATACAGGGAAACAACAACAAAATTGATCTCATCACCTTTGATGTAGAGGGTAGCCTCATTGAGACTTTTTTTGAATCCCAGCTGCATCAAATGCTCATCAATTCTGCTATACCAGGCCCTTGGTGCCTGTTTCAGACCGTATAGTGCTTTTTTGAGCAAATACACATCATCTTCTTGCTCTTTCACAACAAACCCCTCAGGTTGTTCAACGTAGATCTCCTCCTCAAGAAGACCATTTAGAAACGCTGACTTGACATCTAACTGGTACACTTTCCAGCCCTTTTGAGCAGCAATAGCCAACAGCAACCTGATTGTTTCAATTCTGGCAACAGGAGCAAATGTGTCAGAAAAATCAACACCAGGGATTTGAGCATAACCTTTCACAACAAGCCTTGCTTTATGCTTGTTTATAGAGCCATCTCCATTCAGCTTTGTTTTGAATACCCACTTTACTCCAATCACCTTTCTGTCATCAGGTCTTTTAACCAGCTGCCATGTTTTATTTTTTTTAATCATACTCAACTCCTCCTCCATTGCAGCTACCCATTTTTTATCTCTTTTTGCCTCCTGAAAATTTTCTGGTTCCAGGACCACAATATTGCACTTTTGATAGATTTCAGAAAGTGATCTTGTGCCTCTGATAGGTTCATCATCAACCAAATCAGTTTCGGACAGCTCTAGCAACTTTAAATCTTGAATTGGAATTGTACCAGCCTGATCTCCTTTCCAATTCCATTTAGTATCTTCCATAAAATGCACATCTCTGCTTATTAGAATTTTTCTTGTATCAGGTTGAAAAACTCTATAAGCCTTTGAAACTGAACTGTATCCCACAAAGATTCCAGCTTCAGCTTTTCTATCGAGCTTGTCTCTTTTAATCTGAGGCACATAAGTGAAACACAAGCAACCAAACACTCTTAAATTTTTTAAAGAGGGTTTGTAACCATACCAAGCCTCAAAAGGTGTCTTCCCATCAACTGCCTTTGTAGGAAGTCGGTTCAGCAGAAACACAAAAGTGTTAGCAGCCTCTGCCCAGTATTCTTTTGGCAACTCCTTTTCATGAAGCAAGCACCTGGCCATCTCCATCACTGTACGATTTTTTACGTTCGCTGACTCCATTTTGCTGAGGAGTATATGGAGCAGTGAGTTGATGTTCAATTCCAGCCTCTTCACAGAACTCACTGAAAGTTGCAGACGTGTACTCCTTCCCATTATCAGACCTTAACGTCTGAATTTTGCAGCCACTTTGTGTTTCAATCCAGTTCTTGAATTTCCAGAACACACCAGCCACTTCTGATTTGAATCTGAGAAAATATATCCAGCACATTCTGCTATAATCATCAATAAAAAGCAGATAATACTTACTTCCATTAGGTGAAGGAGTTCTATGAGGACCAGCCACATCAGTATGAATCAACTGCAGCTTTTCTGATGCTCTCCAAGTAGCTTTCTTGAAAGGAAGCCTTGATTGCTTTCCATATTGGCAAGCCTTGCATTCTGGCATTTCAACTTCAAGATTAGGCAAACCTCGAACAAGTTCATTCTTTTGCATATTTGCCACTGCTCTATGATGAAAATGACCCAGCCTTTTATGCCACACTTTTGCATTCACTGTTGTTGCTGAGTAGACTGATTGCTTTGCTTGTAGAAAATCTAGTGCAAAACTCTTCCCTTTCATGCGCACTTTGAACATATCTTCATCTTTTGAGTTTTTGATTAAGCAATGATTGCTCTCAAAAAACACTTTAAAACCATTTTCAAGAAGCTGACCAACACTTAGCAAATTTTGAGTAATGTTAGGTACAAATAACACTTCTTGAATAAACTTTGTACCTGTTGAAGTATCTACTGCAACTGTGCCTATCCCTTTCGCTACGATATATTCTCCATTACCAATCTTTACTTTGGAAATGAATGACGTATCCAGCTCCTTGAATAGATCCCTGTCAAAGGTCATGTGGTTGGTGCAAGCACTGTCAATGAGCCATTTGTCACTTGAATGACTTGCTGCAAGACAAGTAGCTACAAATAGTTGCTCCTCCTCATAATCAGCTACTTGAGCAACATTTTTCTGCTGTAGATCAACTTGAGCTACAACCTTGCTCTTGCATATTTTCTGATGATGTCCCATTTTCTGGCACTTCTCACATTTCACATCAGGTCTCCTCCAACATTTCGATGGTGAATGACCCTTTTTGTTGCAGTGCTTACAAGGAGGAAAGTCAGACTTTGATGAATCTGAACCTTCCTTCTTGTTTCCTTTGTACTTCCCTTTCCCTCCTTGATTTGTTTGCACCTTTGCAGCCAATGCTCCTTCAACAGAACCTTCACTTCTCATAAGCTTTCTCTGTTCTTGAGCCTGCAAAGCATGTATCAATTCTGCCAAGCCAATCTTTGACAGATCCTTAGTATTTTCCAAAGAAGAGATGGTAGCTTCAAATCTTTCCGGGACAGTAACAAGAATTTTTTGAACTATTCTTGTATCAGCAAATTCAGAACCAAATAATCGTACCTTGTTTACGATATTGAGAAGTCTATCTGAATACTCTTTAATAGTTTCAGATTCCTTCATTTTCTGCATCTCAAATTCTCTAACCAGATTCAGCACTTGCATTCCTTTGATCTTCTCATTTCCCTCATACTCCTTCTTGAGATAGTTCCATATATCAAAGGCTGTTTTCAAGGTCATGATTCTAGTGAAAATTGAAGATGAAACTGCAGCAAACAAACAGCTTTTGGCCTTGGACTTTCTTGCCTTCCTTTCTTTGAAATTCTTCATTTGAGCCACTGTAGGATTGTCGGGTAGTGGAAGCACTTGGTAGTCTTCCTCAACAGCCTCCCAAAGATCATTTGCATCCAGGTAAGCCTCCATTTTGATTGCCCAAACTTGATAATTTTCTCCATTGAACACAGGAGGTGCAATGGCAGTGAAAGGAGTTTCTGCACTCAAAGCCTCCATTTTGAATGCACTCAAATTCCTCACAAGTCCCTTAAGAAGAGGGCTCTGATACCAGTTTGTTGGAACAAACTAAGAAATAACAGAGAAAAAAAAGGAATATTGCAGTGTTATGTTTTACTAACTGCAAATGTGCTTAAATACAACAAAAAAGGATAACAGAAATTCCTATATTTCAGCTCAAAACATTCCTATATTTCAGCTCAAAACATGGAACATGTCTCCATGTTTAACAACTCAGCTAGAAAACAAAAAAGGAAATAATGACTGAAATGCAACATGTCAAATCATAACAGAAAAACAAAAAATGCAGCAACTGATCTTTAGAAGTGCAGCAGCTAAGTCAACTTCTTAACACAATATGAAGGGTATGTATTTTCTGGCCCCTAGTTGAGTGGTTAGAAGATAACACCATGTGATACTCTTATGAGCTATGACCCTAATAGCAAACACAAGCAAATGGTCCAAGCCAAACACTCATCTATATATTCTACCTGCTAGCTTATCACAAGCAACTCAAAAATTGATATACCAAAAAAAAAAAAAAAAATCCAGTTACTTTTTGCTATTATTTTCTCCAAGAAATATACAATGGGTATTCATTTACCTGGTGTTCTTGCTAAGAAACTTTTTCACCAAGCTTCTGGTAAATCATCCTCTTTTGATGTTCCGAAAGGCTTCGTAGCAATTTATGTTGGAGAAGCGCAAAGGAAGAGATTTCTGGTTCCCTTATCATACTTGAATCATCCTTCATTTCAAGATTTGCTTAGCATAGCTGAATAAGTGTTCGGTTTTGATCATACAATGGGTGCTTTGACAATCCCCTGCAAAAAAGATATTTTTGATGCTGTCATTTCTAATTTGAGTACATCATAAGAAATGGTTCTCAAAATAACAATTTGTTAGTGCAAACACTGATTAATTCAATGTAAATATGAGCCGTAAAGGATTAAACAATTTTGTGTAATTAGAAAAATTAGTTCCTACAAATTTCCACTTTCTTTTGCATATATGATTGGTCTTATTTTTATAGTATGTTAATATAATTTTTATTAAGAATTTTTAGTGTTTTTAATTACTTGAATTAGTTTTTGTTTAGATTTATTTATTTTTTTAATTAAGTTTTCTTGATTCTTGATAAGCTTGATTTGAAAGTTTTTAGCAGAAAAATAGCCAAAATTTGCATCAAAGAATGTTGGAGCTGAAATATTGAGATACACATCACATCCATTCTACAATCATTTCTCCTTAAAAGACTTCAAGCAATCAAGTTAGAGATCAAGATTCAAGGAAGCGATACAAGCCAATTGTCGATTAGTTTTTATTTCTAAACTCTCTTCTTGTTTTATTTTCAATATTCATGTTGACTATGAGAGCGATTACAAGTTTATTTGGTTTAATTTATTTACTATGTCGAACTAAATTTATATACTAGGAATTTGATGTAGCTTAATTTCGATTTCAATTTATAATATTAGATTTACTTTTCCTTATTCATGATATAATTTATTATTGAATCTAATGCTTCCAGGTAGAGTTTCTCCTCTGAATTGATTCATTTAATTAATCACTATCGGGAGAAGGGTTTTTGATATAAAAATAATAATAAATTACATGAGAATAATAACTTGATACGGAAGCTATATGGTTTGACTCATTGGGGTTTTCATAAGTTAACGACATTAAGTTATGGATTCATAAACAAACCATAAAACTTAATAATTTAATTCATGTTTAATTGCACTATTGGAAGATAGATAATTAGACTGGGCTAAAGCAGCTACAATACATCGGGAGAGCTTGTTAGTGATTTTAGGATTGTTTCCTCTACTTGCATAATTAAAATTGATTATCAAACTAATAAAATAAATTGAATAGAGTTAAATGAAGTCAAAATCTCTAGTAGTCTTTAATCATTAATTTAATTTCATCAAATTGTCTTGCTCTATCTCTTATTTATTGTTTTATTTTATTTCTTTTATTTTACAGTTATTCTTCTTATTGTGGTTTAGATAATAGTAGGTTAATACAATTTTAGCATTTGGTATACAATCCTCGTAGGTACGATACTCTACTTATTCTTTATTACTTGTTTATGATTTCGTACACTTGCGAATAAACCTGTTAATATACAAAAAAACATTGTTTTTCTTTTAAGGCTGAGAGAGAAGCAATGTTAATATACAAAAATCATATTATGGTTCTTCATACATTTCCAATCAATTCCATTTGAAGAGAAACTTCCGAGATAATTGTGGTTATTTACTTGGAAAAGTAAATGAAAAGGCCAATCCTATTTATAAGGTGCTTAAATCAGTCGCCAAGGTACTCAAGTATGCATGCAAAGCCATTTTCTCCTAGTTGCATCAGGTTCTTAGTAATTATCAATATAACCATTTAATGCATTTTAGTTGTTTCTTAACTAAAATTAATGTTCATTTACTTTTATTTCCCTAACTCAAATTAACTAGTATATTTTATTTTTGCACGCTCTTCATTGAGTTGCTTCTGCTATCCAATTTCAGCAGAGCAACTGAACAAGAGGTCCTCATGACTTAGAATTTTCATAATATAATTGCAATAAAGCCAAGTGTTAGCAGTAGTGTCACTCAGGCCGTCAGTTTGCTCGTCCTTTTGAAATTTTGTTTTTCTTTAAAAAATGAACAAAAGCTGGCAGCACTGCCAATCTTTTGGTGCAGCTTAACTTAAACTTTTGGTTTATGAAGTATTTAGGTGGAGAGTTGGTACAAATCAATTTGTAATCTGTATAAAAATTCAGTTTAATTGAATGAAAACACGAAACTTTTTTTTTTTCCCTTCTCTCACGTTTACAAATTGGTATTAGAGCCCATTGAGGTCTTGAAGGACTGTGAGAAAGACAGAAAATCAGGTAAGGAAAACCCCCCAAAAAACCAGAAGAAAGAATTCAGTATTATTATTATTATTATTATTATTATTATTATTATGGCTTCAAGTAGCTTCTCTGCTCCAATACCTCCTGTCTTTACGGGAGAAGGCTACGCTTTCTAGGCTGTTAAAATGAAAACCTACCTCCAAGTTTATGAAGTATCACAATAATAGGTTTCAAAAAACTTTAAAGCACTTACCTTCATACATTCAGGAGTGAGAATGGCAAGGATCAATAAGAAAAATGCCGGTTCTGAATTTAAGAAGGTAGTTTGAGATGCTAAGATTGAAAAACGCTGAAACTGTCATGGATTATTCAAATCGATTAACAAACGTTGTAAATCAAAACAGATATTGAAATTAATCGATAATTTCAGTGAATCTTGGTATACTTATTATTAACCTTTGTGGAACAAAAACCTCCAATGTTTTTTGTTTCTTGATTGCATGATTAATCTACTCAAGGTACACCCAATGCAGCTAAATCAATACTTGTCTCTGTTGCACAAAAAAGAAAAAGGAAAGAAAATAGGGAGAAATTGCAAATTATATATTAACATTTCTCATTCCACTAAAAGAATGTATCTACATTGACTTGTATATTTATACCGTACAAAATTGTTTTCTGTGATTAGACTAATTTGAATTCTCTTATGATCTAGTCAAGCTAGAAGTGACATAAATAAAAGTGTCTCTCTGCAGGAAATTGTCAAACCACGCATTGGATGATAAAAACCATATTCCTCTTCTGCTCTACTTAGCAAATCTTGAAATGAAGGGTGGTTCAAGTAGGATATTGGAACTACATATCTCTTCTTCTCATTTTCCCCAACATAAACTGCTATGAAACCTTTTGCACGTCAAAAGATCTTGAAGCAGATTTCCTTGAAGCTAGTGTAGATGTGCGAAGAACGCTAGGCAAACGAATGGCCATGGGATCTCAGTTGATTGGCTGAAGAAACAAGAAGATGGTTTGGCTGCGAGCTATGTGTGGAAATATAAGTATAGAGAGATGAGAAATCACTTTGATGGCTTTGAGACAAGTATGTAGTCATAATATGTATAGATGAAATGGAGCGAGTGGCCAAGAATTATTTGGCTGGGAACATAGCTAATGAGAAAGTATCACATGGCTTTGTCTTGCAGATAATCAGCCTGAGTAAGGTAAAATTGGTTTCTTGTTACTGTTTTGGATTTTTAATATATAATGTTTGAGAAGATATCTATAGTATACCTATTTAGATAACTTGAGGACCCACGATTAGGCCCTCTCACCCTGAAAAATAATGTCTCTCCTGTAAGGAGGAAAATAGAGAGCAAATACTATAATCAACTCATTTCAGCCGTTGGGGCTGAGGTGGTGGGTCATGATGTTCAGAGAAATGAAAATTGGTAAGTAGCCCTTTAATTCTATTGATAATTAGGTAGAAGACCAGACCATGTGATCCCTCATTAGCATAAAAAAATGCATAGAGAATTTCCACTATATACCCTTTAATTGTTTGTTATATATAGTCTAACATTTAGATTGAAAGGCATCGCCAAGTTCTTGCAATATTCTTAAGCATCAAAAGTTCTTTTGCTCTGTGAGTCTTTATTAATATTTCTCTTGTTCATCTACACCGAAGTTATGGGTTTCCGATTGCCTGCTATTATTCGTGCCAAGCAAATCCTTCAAAGGTCGCCTTCTACAGGAAGCCAAACAAGTTCAGGAGCCATAGATGTGCCAAAAGGCTACCTTGCAGTCTATGTTGGAGAAAACCAAATGAAGAGATTTGTAATTCCAGTATCATTCTTGAATCAACCTTCATTTCGAGAATTACTAACCCAAGCTGAAGAAGAATTCGGATATGATCATCCAATGGGTGGTCTCACTATACCCTGTAGCCAAAGTAGATTTATTGATGTCGTTTCTTGCTTAAACCATTTATAAATCATGATAGAGATGGTTAACACAATTTTGTAAAGTACAGAGATAGCATAATCATTAATCAATGAAGTTTTTGTTTCTTCATATTCTGCAGTTCTCTTCTAGTATTCTTCAATTTTCTTTTCCATGATTTTCTGTTGTAGGAAAAATCTTTCTTTCCTACACTGTTCTGAAAAGGGAAACAAAATCTTTCCTTCTATTCCTGTTCTGTTTGAAATGGGACGAATTTGAGACTAAAATTCAAGCTTAAGAGCAACTCATGTTTGATTCCATCTGATAGATGGGTCTGCAGGGGAGACATTTTCACTAATCTTTTCATTTGAAGTTCAAATTTAGCTTGCTTTTTGAGCTTCAACTTTACTTTGACTGTTCAACGACATAATTTGGGACTCTCAATTCAGTTTAGTATTTTTGTATATGACTGATAGTAAATGATGGAAATATAAACAAGTATGATAAAGATAATGTTGTGATATTGATATTTTTCTAGAAGATTTAATTTCTTTTTTGTTTTTGTAATCCTATAATTCTGGAAAGACAGTAGAGAATATGGGTGTTTCCTTTATTTAAGGAGATTTGGTATAAAGTATATTTTAGATTGATGTAGTTATGAACCATAACTTTTGTAAGGGTACTGCTGTTATATAAAGCAGAACATCTAATGGCTGAAGTGTGTTTTGTGTGGTGGTATGTTTATTTTTCACGTGTTTTGAGTGTGAGGTATAGAGAATCCTCCGTTTTTCTTTTGTTGCTGGGTTTGTTGTTGCGTTTGTAATAGAGAATTCCAACAGATAATCCAAAAGGTAAAGTATTTTACAAACAAATGATGGTGTCCTTATAACAAGGAAATTGCAGGATGAATATTGTATATATAATAATCAAAATGAGGCTGAAATTCATGAGTGTTTGGTAAAAACTGAGTCAGACACAAATAGGGATGAGAAATAAAATTAATTGATAATTGAAGTGATTATTAGTATGATTATTATTTAACCCTTAGGAACAGAAAACTCCAATACTTTTTTTTTCCTTGATTGCATAATTAATCTATTTAACACAAACCCATTCGACATCAATTAAAACTTGTACCATTCAACACTTCGTTTCCTGTTTGAATGCATGCTGAACAAAGAGGAAAAGAGACAAGAAAACAGCAATTCTCAAACCCTTTTTCGTCATGTTATTTTTTCTATCTTTTATTCTCGAAAAAATTTCAGAACTTCTCATAATTTGTTTTGATAAAATTGTCCTGTTTGAATGCCCTGTTGAAAAAAAGGAAAAGGGACAAGAAAATAGCAGGGAATTGCAAATTATACGAGACTCTTTCTCCTTCTATTTAAAAAGAAAGCATCTACATTGACTTGTCTAGTTCTACGCTACAAAATTGTCTTATGTGATTAGACTAATTTGAATTCTCTCATGATCTAGTCAAGCGAGAAGTGACATCAATAAAAGTATCTTCTCCGCATGGAATTGTCAAACCGCCCATTGGATGATCAAAACCATATTCCTCTTCTGCTTTACTTAGCAAGTCTTGAAATGAAGGCTCATTTAGATAGGATATTGGGACCAAATATCGCTTCTTCTCTGTCTCTCCAATGTAAACTGCTAAGAAACCTTTTGGCACATTCGGAGAGCTTGAGGATGATTTACTTGTAGACCGGCGCAGAATTTGTTTAGCAAGAACAGAAGACAGATATCTAGCCATTGGTCGGAAAGAAGCAAGAAAAAAGAAGACTGTTTTCTTTGTAAGTGAATACTAAATTGTATTGCTTGTGAATATGCTGATATATGCTTGTTGTGACTTTTGGCTTCAATATATAGACATATATAGATGAAGTATGTGAATAGACAATCCTCTAACATATAGAGGAAGTGGCCTGTAAGAATTCTGTCTTGTCGGTCTTGCCTTCTAATTAATTAGTTTTTATCAGTCAAGTGTATTCATAACTTTCATATTTTGTCTAGCTGTTAGAATGCTAGAATACCCCACAGCCACAAATATAAGCAAATTGCAGTATAGCAAAAGATTTGAAATAGATTCTTAATGCCCCCATATACACGCTGGATTGACCCTTTGATTAAGAGCACGCTTGAGACAATTGGTCGAGTATATATATATTAAGAACAGAAGGTCCAATCCATTAATTGCTTATTTAGCTGGTCATTGGCTATGATGTCTATCAATACAGACAATATGAAGTATATGAATTTTCTGGCCCCTAGTTGAGTAGTTAGAAGACAACACCATGTGATACCGCATAAGCTACGACCCTAATAGCAGACAAGCAATTAGTTCAAGCTAAACACTCATCTATATATTCTACCAACTAGCTTATCACAAACAACTCTAAAATTATATACAAAAAAAAAACGCAAAAAAACGAAAAAATCAAGTTACTTTTTGCTATTATTTTCTCAAGAAATACAATGGGCATTCATTTACCTGGTCTTCTTCCTAAGAAACTTTTTCTCCAAGTTTCTGGTAAATCATCCTCTTTAGATGTTCCACGCAGTAGTTTATGTTGGAGAAGCACAAAGGAAGAGATTTCTGGTTCCCTTATCATACTTGAATCATCCTTCATTTCAAGATTTGCTTAGCATAGCTAGAGAAGTGTTCGGTCTTGATCATCCAGTGGGTGGTTTGACAATTCCCTGCACACAAGATACTTTTGATGCTGTCATTTCTAATTTGAGTACATTGTATGACATGGTACTCAAAGGTAACTACAAAATAGCAATTTCATACGGCAGGCACTGATCAATTCAATGTAAATATGAATTTGTAAAGGATTTAACAATTTTGTGTAATGAGAAAAATTATTTGCTACAAATTTTCGCTTTCTTTTGCATAGACAAATTCTTTTAAGGGACAGAGAGAGAAGAAATGTTAAGATACAAAAATCATATTGTGGTTCTTCCAATCAGTTTCATTTGAAGAGGAACTTTCAAGATAATTGTGGTTATTCACTTGCAAAAGTAAATGAAAAGGCCAATCCTGTTTATGAGGAACTCAAGTATGCATGCAAAGCCATTTTCTCATAGTTGCATCAGGTTCTTAGTGATTATCAGTCTAAACATTCAATGCATTTTAGTTGTTACTTAACTAAAATTAATTTTCATTTGCTTCCTATTTCCCAAACCCAAATTAACAAGTAAATTTTTGCACGTTCTTCATTTAGTTGTTTCTGCTTCCCAATTTCAGCAGAGCAACTCAATTTTTTGGTGCAGCTTAACTTAAACTTTTGGTTTAGCTAGTATTTAGGTAAATAGATGGTAAAAATCAAACTTTGATCTTTTTATAAAAATTCAGTTTAATTGAATGAAAGCACGAAACTCCTTTTTTTTATTATCTCACGTTTCCAAATTGGTATTAGATCCCATTGAGGTCTTGAGTGACTGTGAGAAAGAGGAAAACCAGGTAAGGAAAACCCCCCATAAACCAGAAGAAAGAATTCAGCTTTTGATTATTATTATTATTATTATTATTATTATGGCGGCTTCAAATAGCATCTCTGCTCCAATACCTCCTGTCTTTAGAACGCTATGCTTTCTAGGCTGTTAAATGAAAGCCTACCTCCAAGTTTATGAATATTACAGTAAGAGGTTTCAAAAAAGTTTAAAGCACTTACCTGCATACATTCAGGTGTGAATGAAGTGATCTTTGCAAGGATCATGGCTTGTGAAACTGCCAAGGAATCTTGGGATAAACGGAAAGAAGAATTCTGTAAGGCAATGACCAAACAAGAAAAATGCAGGTTCCGAATTTAAGAAGGTAGTTTGAGATGCCAAGGTTGAAAAATGCTGAAACTGTCATGGATTGTTCAAATCGATTAACAAACGTTGTAATCAAATCAGATATTGAAATTAATCGATAGTTTCAGTGATTATTGGTATAATATTATTTAACCTTTTTGGAACAAAAACCTCCGATGTTTTTTGTTTCTTGATTGCATGATTAATCTATTCAAGGCACAACCAATGCAGCTAAATCGATACTTGTCTCTGTTGCACAAAAAAGAAAAAGTACAAGAAAATAGCAAGAAATTGCAAATTATATATAAATATTTCTCATTCCACTAAAAGAATGTATCTACATTGACTTGTACAAAATTGTTTCTTGTGATTAGACTAATTTGAATTCTCTTATGATCTAGTCAAGCTAGAAGTGACATAAATAAAAGTGTCTTCTCTGCAGGGAATTGTCGAACCACCCATTGGATGATCAAAACCATATTCCTCTTCTGCTCTACTTAGCAAATCTTGAAATGAAGGGTGGTTCAAGTAGGATATTGGAACTATATATCTCTTCTTCTCAGTTTCCCCAACATAAACTGCTATGAAACCTTTTGGCACGTCAAAAGATCTTGAAGCAGATTTCCTTGAAGCTACTGTAGATGTGCGAAGAACGCTAGGCAAACGAATGGCCATGGGATCTCAGTTGATCGTTGTATTTGTGCTGAAGAAACAAGAAGATGGTTTGGCTGTGAGCTAATATGTGGAAATATAAGTATAGAGAAATGAGAAAACACTTTGATGGGTTTGAGAAAAGTATGTAGTCATAATATATATAGATGAAATGGAGTGAGTGGCCAAGAATCATTTGGCTGGTAACATAACAAATGAGAAAGTATCACATGGCTTTGTCTTACAGATAATCAGCCTGAATAGGGAACACAAAATAGTGTATAATTCTTATTATGTTTATTTGTTGAGAAACAACATGCCCTACAACTATACAAGTTTATTTTTGGGGTTTAGTCAGAGACATAAACAGCTGAAGGATCAATGGCTATGTCTACAAGCCTATTTTCATGAAATTAGTAGTGATTGAATGTGTGTATTTGTTGGAATACATAATGTCCAAGCAAGGACAACATGAAATTGAAATTTTGATAGAGGAAAAATCAGGATAACTAGTTTAAGCATTCGATTACTCTATATGATGTAAGACATCTTATTAAGCTTGTTACTGTTAGCAAAGAGGGGACAAACAGAAAGCCTTGACAGGACCACAACATGAATACGGATAAAAGAACCAGCATTTATGGCGTTAGCACATTAATTTGTAAGGCAAACTGATATGTGGACCACCAATATATATATATATATATATATATATATATATAGGCAAGACCTTGTGAAGAGGATGTGAAGGAAGTGGCAATGCTTTTAGAATCATCTCATTCAGCAAAGAATTGACTACGGCAATAATGTTGACTTCATGATCATTTCCAGCCATCAAACCACAATTTTGGTGAATATGCTGTAAGCTTCAATACACACTTCAGTAAAAAATGCAAGAAGTAACTTGAATATTAGGAGGGATTTGTACTAATAAAGAAAGAATACAGTGTTAGAAAAGGAAAAATCAGCAGAATATAGAAATGCATACTTGTGCTGAAGTTCAATTACAATGAACATTAGTAAGATTTGAGTTTTCTATCTTCCCAAATGAAGGGTTTTGTTGAGTAAAAGCATGCCTCTGAGTTCTTACATTTATTTAAATAAAATATTCATTAAATTAAACATAAGATAGTTTTCCAAGCAAGGTACACAATGACATAAATAAGTAGAACAAACAAGGGCGTGGAGAAAGGAAACAACAGGCTAATTCCAAATTATGTAACGATCTTTCTCATTCTTTCAAAAGAATATATCTAGATTGACTTGGCCATCTTGGGTATGAAAAATTTTGCTGTGATTAAACTAACTTGCATTCTCTTATGATCTACTAAAGCTAGAATATACATCGGCAAAAATATCATAAGAGAGTGCAAGAAACATCAACTGTCAAAACATTTTGGCTCATCTTTTCTTTTGCTTTCTTTTTGTCTTCTTAAAAGAATTCAAAACTTTTCATAATCTGTTTTAATAAAAATTTTCCTGTTTGAATGCCCTGTTCAGAAAAAGAGACAAGAATTGCAGGAATTAGCAAATTATATAATAATCTCTCTCATGCTATTATAAAAAAATATCTACATTGACTTGTCTATTTACTCCATACAAAATTGTTTTCTGTGATTAGACTAATTTGAATTCTCTTATTATCTAGTCAACCTAGAAGTTACATCAACAAAAGTATCTTCTCTGCATGGAATTGTCAAACCGCCCATCGGATGATCAAAACCATATTCCTCTTCTGCCTTACTTAGCAAATCTTGAAAAGAAGCCTCATTTAGATATGCTATTGGAACCAAATATCGCTTCTTCTCTGTCTCTCCAATGTAAACTGCTAAGAAACCTTTCGGTACATGTGAAGAATATGAGGATGCTTTATTTGAAGTCCGGCGAAGAATTTGTGTAGCTAGAAAGAAGACAGATGTCTAGCCATTGGTGGGAAAAAATCAAGAAAAAAATAAGATTGTTTTCTGTGTATTGCTAGAGAATATGCTGATGTATGTTTGCTATCTGGCTCCAACATGTAGATATATACAGATGAAGAAGCATGTGTATAGACAGACCTCTAACACATAGAGTGGCCTATAATCACTCTCTTATCTGCTTAGGACATAGCTTGTAAAGGGTCATCCGGTCTTGCCTTATAACTGATTAGCAATTATTTGTCAAGCGTATGCATAACTTTCATACTATGTCTACCTGTTAGAATGCTAGAATACCCCACAACCATGTGGTTGGTTGTAAGGTATCCTGGCATTGATGATATCCATTTCAAATCTTTTGCTAGAGCATATTTTGTTTATTCATATGATTGCGGGGCATGCTTCTTTTCTAACATGTAGAATGGTATTAAAGTTTTACATGTGCATGACCCTATATATGCTAATTGGTTACAAGCAAGGGCACATGACTCTATGGCCTATGTCCTAAGCAGATAACAGAAAATTATCTAACCGACTCCATATTTTAGAGGACTGTCTATATATACTCATATACCAGAGTCTCATGTCATATCCAACATAAGTCATCATATTCTAAAGCAATAATCTTCAAGTACAAAGAAAATTTTCTCCCTTTTTCTTGATTCTTTCCCACATTGTTACACACTATGGCTAGACATCTGTCTGCAATTCTTGCCAAGCAAATTCTGCACCGATCTATGAATAAAGCCTCGTCTAAATATTCAAATTTACCAAAAGGTTTCTTAGCAGTTTGTGGTAAGGCCAGCACACCTTAGGCAAATCCCACATCGGTTAAGGACGGGGTAAACGATCTATACATAAGAGGGGGTAGCTTCTAACTTGGTTAGCGCGCTTTTGGGCGGGTTGCAAAGCCTGCCTGAGGGACAAATCCGTGAGGGTTGCAAAGCCTAAAGCGGACAATACTGACCAGGTCAGGGCTATGACGATTAGTATCAGAGCCGGCCCTGTGCCCTCTGGCCGGTGGTGGGGCAAACCTCAGCGAGGACGCTGAGTCCCCAAGGGGGGGTGTATGTGGCAAGGCCAGCACACCTTAGGCAAATCTCACATCGGTTAAGGACGGGGTAAACGATCTATACATAAGAGGGGTAGCTTCTAACTTGGTTAGCGCGCTTTTGGGCGGGTTGCAAAGCTTGCCTGAGGGACAAATCCGTGAAGGTTGCAAAGCCTAAAGCGGACAATACTGACCAGGTCAGGGCTATAACAAGGGGGGGTGTGCTGGCCTTCTAACTTGGTTAGCGCGCTTTTGGGAGGGTTGCAAAGCTTGCCTGAGGGACAAATCCGTGAGGGTTGCAAAGCCTAAAGCGGACAATACTGACCAGGTCAGGGCTATGACACAGTTTATGTTGGAGAGTCCGAAAAGAAGCGTTTTTTAGTTCCGGTATCCTATCTGAAAGAGCCTTCATTTCAAGATATGCTAAGCAAAGCAGAAGAGGAGTATGGTTTTGATCATCCAATGGGCAGTTTGACAATTCCATGCAGAGAAGATACTTTTATTTATGTAACTTGTAGCTTGGCTAGATCATAAGAGAATTCAAATTAGTCTAATCACAGAAAACAATTTTGTAAGGCCAAATTAAGTCATTATAGATACTTACTTTGCAATAGAATTAGAAGGATTATTACATAATTTACAACTGCTTTTCTGTTTTCTCATCTTCCCTCTTAGTGAAACAGAATTCACTAAGTTGTTTCATCAAAGTAGCACTCAAACTCATGAATGTCAGAATTATTTTTTGCATAGTGCAAATTCTAGATTTTGTACTGATATGGACTTCATAGCTACTCGGAGTTTAATTGTTTCTGAAAATATGAACTTGAGCTTCATTACTGCCCTGGAGAAGAAATGCAACCAACATAATTTTTCCTAAATATGATTTGCACATCTTAAATGAACTGATTCCTACACCACATCAGGGAAGTCCTAGCTAGCCAAATTCTTGGGCTTACACTGTCAATTTGAACATAGCAACTCAATTATTTTTGCTTGGAAGGCTATTTTTCTAACTATATAATACAATAAAAAAAAAGAAACATGTACACTACACATGATAAGGTTTCTGTAAACTAAGATTTTACTATTTGTTCCACAACTTAGAAAATTATAGAGTATGCATCACTGAAATCAATAGAAGAAGAAAGCTACCATAAGGCAACCTCGTCCCATTCTTTTTCACATGAGTATGGTCATGATTCAATTTTTAGTAGCATGTGCTCTCCATAGCATTTTATGAAAATTTTAGGTCTTTTCTTCATTTTACTATTCCTCATAATTCAGGCAGTCCAGATTTTAGGCTATAATTGGGGATTTACTTACTCTATTTGTATCTCAACCTTTGACTAGTAAGAAATAAAGTTTTTAGAGAAAGTGGGACATCAAAGGAAAGAATATTGTCAAAAAGTCTATAATGCTTCAGTTTCTTTTATTCTTTCGATTTTCCTTTTCAAATTCAGTGCATCTCATCCATTGTTCAACTGAATCTTCCTTAAGAATATAACTTTATAACCTTTTACTAGGCCACAAATTGCTTATGTAATAGTCTTCCTCATCCTTCCAAAGTATGTATCTACATTGACTTGGAGATTTTGGCTGTACAAAATTGTTCCGTGATTAGACTAACTTGCATTCTCTTATGATCTACTCAAGCTAGAAGATAGATCAACAGAAATATCATATGGGAAAAGAAAAGGAAATAGCAGGAATTTGCAAATTATATAATGATCTCTCTCATTCTATTAAAAAAAGAAAGTATCTACATTGACTTGTCCATTTATTCTATACAAAATTGTTTTCTGCGATGAGACTAATTTGAATTCTCCTATAATCTAGTCAAGCTAGAAGTTACATCAAGAAAAGTATCTTCTCTGCAGGGGATTGTCAAACCGCCCATCGGATAATCAAAACTATATTCCTCTTCTGCCTTGCTTAGCAAATCTTGAAATGAAGGCTCATTTAGATAGGATATTGGAACCAAATATCGCTTCTTCTCTGTCTCTCCAATATAAACTGCTAAGAAACCTTTCGGTACATGTGAAGAACTTGAGGATGCTTTATTTGAAGACCGGCGCAGAATTTGTTTAGCCAGAACAGAAGACAGATGCCTAGCCATTGGTGGGAAAGAATCAAGAAAAAGAAGATTGTTTTCTGGGTATTGCTAGTGAATATGCTGATATATGTTTGCTGTGACTTGTGGCTTCAATGTATAGCTATATATAGATGAAGTATGTGAATAGACAGTCCTCGAACATATAGAGGAAGTGGCCTAAAATCATTCTCTCTAATCGATTAAGGACATAGATCATAAAGGGTCATGTGGTCTTGCCTTCTAATTAATTAGTATTTATCAGTCAAGTGTATTCATAACTTTCATATTTTGTCTACCTGTTAGAATGCTAGAATACCCCACAGCCACATATATAAGCAAATTAAAGTATAGCAAAAGATTTGAAATGGATTCTTAATGCCAGCATATACATGCCAGATTGACCCTTTGATGAACAGCACGCTTGAGAGAATCGGTCGAGTGAAATATATATTAAGAACAGCTGGTTCAATCCATTAATTGCTTATTTAAATGGTCCCTCATGGTCATTGCCTATGATGTCCATCAATACACACAACATGAAGGATATGAATTTTCTTGCCCCTAGTCGAGTGGTTAGAAGACAATACCATGTGATACCGCATAAGCTATGACCCAAATAGCGGACACAGGCAATTAATTCAAGCCAAACACTCATCTATATATTCTTAGCTACTGGCTTATCAAAAACAACTCAAAAATTCAAATACGAAAAAAAAAAAGCTCTTTTAAGTTACTTCTTGCGATTATTTTCTCAAGAAATATACCATGGGTATTCATTTACCTGGGGTTCTTGCTAAGAAACTTTTTCGCCAAGCTTCTGGTAAATCATCCTCTTTAGATGTTCCAAAAGGCTTTGTAGCAGAATGGATTCTTAATGCCAGCATATACATGCCAGATTGACCCTTTGATGAACAGCACGCTTGAGAGAATCGGTCGAGTGAAATATATATTAAGAACAGCTGGTTCAATCCATTAATTGCTTATTTAAATGGTCCCTCATGGTCATTGCCTATGATGTCCATCAATACACACAACATGAAGGATATGAATTTTCTTGCCCCTAGTCGAGTGGTTAGAAGACAATACCATGTGATACCGCATAAGCTATGACCCTAATAGCGGACACAGGCAATTAGTTCAAGCCAAACACTCATCTATATATTCTTGGCTACTGGCTTATCAAAAACAACTCAAAAATTCAAATACGAAAAAAAAAAAAGCTCTTTTAAGTTACTTCTTGCGATTATTTTCTCAAGAAATATACAATGGGTATTCATTTACCTGGGGTTCTTGCTAAGAAACTTTTTCGCCAAGCTTCTGGTAAATCATTCTCTTTAGATGTTCCAAAAGGCTTTGTAGCAGTTTGTGTTGGAGAAGCACAAAGGAAGAGATTTCTGGTTCCCTTATCATACTTGAATCATCCCTCATTTCAAGATTTGCTTAGCACAGCTGAAGAAGTGTTCGGTTTTGATCATCCAATGGGTGGTTTGACAATTCCCTGCACAGAAGATACTTTTGATGCTGTCATTTCTAATTTGAGCACATCATAAGAAATGGTACTCGAAGGCAACTATAAAATAGCAATTTCGTAGGGCAGGCCCTGATTAATTCAATGTAAATATGAGTTGTAAAGAATTGAACAATTTTGTGTAATGAGAAAAATTATTTGCCCTAAATTTTCTCTTTCTTTTTGCGTGGCCAGTGCTCTATTGACAGCCCTGTTTTATCAGAACAAGTTAATTCTTGATAGTGAAATCAAAATATGCATTTTTTTTATTTTAGTGCACGCCAAAGTAAGAAATGTTACTAGACTGGAATTGGTTCTTCATACATTTCCAATCAATTTCATTTGAAGAAGAACTCAGAAGACAAATGTAGTTATTGACTTGCAAAACTAAATGAAAGGCAAATCCAGTTTTTAAGGTCATTAAATCAGTCATCAAGGTACTTGAGTATGCATGAAAAGCCATTTTCTAATGGTTGTATGAGGTTCTTTGTAATTATCAGTCTAACTTTATTTAGCATTTATTTCCCTAACTCAGATTAAGAAGTATATTTTATTTTTTTATCATGCTCTCCAATGAGTTGTTTCTGTTCTGCTATACAATTTCAGCAAAGCAACTTAATAAAGACAAATCCTTTTGACTTGGAATGTCCATATTATAAGAAATAATTCTCCATTACGATATATTCACACTCATACATGCTAAAGCTTTCATAAACTAGTGGTTGCTGTTTGATTTACAGTTTGTTGCATAATATGAATATAAAGCTTAGTGTTAGCTCTAGGTACCCTTAGGCTGTCACTCAGCATGTTCCTTTTTTTTTTTTTTTTTTTTTTTTTGGTTGTAAAAATGAACGAAATCTGATAGCAATGATGTTGAAGTGAAGATTAACGTAAACTTTTGGTTTAGGAAGTATTAGTTAATGACTTGGTAAAAAGCAAATTGTAATCTTTGTAAAACTCATTTTGATTGATTGAATGTATGCTGCTATTTTGCCTTCCTTTTTTATTTTATGGAATTTTTTTGTCCTCCTCTCAGCTTATGAAGTGGTATTAGAGCACTTTGAGGTCCTGAGGGACTATGAAAACCAGCAAAGGAAAACCCCCCACAAACCGGAAGAAAGAGTTCGTTTTTTTTTATGGCCTCAAAATGGCTTCTGTGCTCCATAACCTCCTGTCTTTGCAGGAGAAAGTTATGCTCTCTGGGCTGTTAAATTGAAAGTCTACCTTCAAGCTTACGATCTGTAGGAGTTTTTTTGATACTAATAAGGAACCAAGTCCTTTGCCAAATAATCCTACTGCAATTCAGATGAAGAATGACCGTGAGAGGTTGCAACAATTTTTAAAGCACTTACCTGCATACATTCAGGTTTGAATGAATTGGACTTTGCTAGGATCAGAGCTTGTTAAACTGCCAAGAAATATAGGATAAACTGAAAGAAGAATTTCAAGCCATGTAAAACACAAAAAAAGTAGGTTCTGAATTTCAGAAGGGAGTTTGAGATGCTCAGGATGAAAGACACTGAAATTTTCAAGGATTATTCAAGCAAATAAATGAAAGTTGTAAATCAGATCAGATATTGGGGGAAGAACTCACAGATAAAAGAATTGTGGAGAAGATAAATGATAATTAATTGATAGTTTTGGCGATTACTAGTATAATTATTGTTTAATCTTTTTGGAACAAAAACCTCCAATATTTTTTGTTTCTTGATTGCATAATATTACTATTCAACGCATACCCAATGGAGATCAAGTGAAATTTGTTCGATAAAAAATTTTCCTGTTCAAGAGCTAGATAAACAAAAAGGAAAACATACTAGAAAAACAATTGTCAAACAATTTTGGCTCACCTTATCTTCTTCTTTCTTTTCTTCCTAAAAGAATTCAAACTTTTCATAATTTCTTTTAATTTAAATATTCCTGTTTGGATGCCCTGTTAAACAAAAAGGAAAAGAGACAAGAAAATAGCAGAAGATTGCAAATTATAAGATAAATTCTATTAAAAATAAATTATCTACATTGATCTATTTCTACCATACAAAACTATTTTCTGTGGTTGGACTAACTTTCATTCTCTTATGATCTACTTAAGCTAGAAGTTACATCAATAAAAGTATCTTCTCTGCAGGGAATTGTCAAACCACCCATTGGATGATCAAAACCATATTCCTCTTCTGCTTTACTTAGCAAATCTTGAAATGAAGGCTCATTTAGATAGGATATAGGAACCAAATATCGCTTCTTCTCTTTCTCTCCAATATAAACTGCTAAGAAGCCTTTTGGGACATTTGAAGAACTTGAAGATGCTTTATTTGCAGACCGGCGCAGAATTTGTTTAGCAAGAATAGTAGATAGATGTCTAGCCATTGATGGAAAGAATCAATTAAAAAGAAGATAGTTTCCTGTGTATGTGAATTGTATTGCTGGATAATATGCTGATATGTGTTTGCTGTGACTACTGGATCCGATATTTAGATATATATAGATGAAGAAGTATGTGTACACAGTCCTCTAACATACAGTCCTCAAAATAGTTTGCTGTTGCAATCTGCTCAGAACATTGCCCAATAAGGGCCACATGGTCTTGCCTTCTGACTAAACAGCAAATATCAGGCTGTGTGGGGCGATAAATTTAATACTATACGTTAGAATGCCAAACAAGATCTGTTTGACTGAAATCAGGTCAAGAAAAAGATTTGAAATTGGATAAATGGATAATAAATGGTGATGCATGCTTTGTTTAGTGGATGTCCTTAAAGCAAATATTTGATTTAGGACAGGTTTTGGTCAACTAGTTGCTTATGTGTTCATATAAAGGAAAAATAAAGAATAGGAAATGTATTGAATGGATAAAGTTGAAAAGCTTATAAAATAAAAAAAAGGTACGAATGTACTAAATAAATTAGAATACCAATATAAATGGCCAGCCTGCTTCGTTTCTTGAATGTACCAATACCTATTCAAGACAAACTCCAATGCAGATCACGTGAATCATGTACTATGATCACACATCTTCCACTTTTTTTTGAGTTCTCAAATTTTCCTTCTGCAATTTATGTCTTATCTTCCCTATTTAAGACTATAGTAGTTGTCGCGAGCATGTCTCGAATCAAAGAGTTACTTCAGGAATATATATACTCAACAATTGTCTCAACCATTTCCTTTCAAATATTTATACATGTGGTTGGTTGTAAGGCATCCTGGCATTGATGAGATCCATTTCAAATCTTTTGCTAGATCATAATTTGGTTATTGATATGGTTGTGGGGTATGCTTCTTTTCTAACATGTAGAATGGTATTAAAGTTATACATGTGCAGGGACCCAATATATGCTAATTGGTTACAAGGCAAGACCACATGACTCTCTAAGGCCTATGTCCTAAGCAGATAACAGAAAATGATCTAGGTCACTCCATATGTTAGAGGACTGTCTATATATACTCATAAACTAGAGTCTCATGTCATCTCCAGCATAGGTCAGCATATTCTACAACAATAATCTTCAATTCCAAAAAAAGTTATCTTCCTTTTTCTTGATTCTTTCCCATATAGTTACACAACATGGCTAGACATCTGTCTGCAATTCTTGCCAAGCAAATTCTGCACCGATCTGCAAATAAAGCCTCGTCTAAATATTCATTACCAAAAGGTTTCTTAGCAGTTTACGTTGGAGAGACCGAAAAGAAGCGTTTTCTAGTTCCGGTATCCTATCTGAATGAGCCTTCATTTCAAGATTTGCTAAGCAAAGCAGAAGAGGAGTATGGTTTTGATCATCCAATGGGAGGTTTGACAATTCCGTGCAGAGAAGATACTTTTATTGATGTAACTTGTAGCTTGGCTAGATCATAAGAGAATTCAAACTAGTCTAATCACAGAAAATATTTTTGTAAAGTCAAATTAAGAAATCATTATAGATACTTCCTTGGCAATAGAATTAGAAATATTATTACATAATTTACAATTGCCTTTTGCTTTCTCATCTTCCTTATTTTTCATTCAACTTATCTTCAGTCATAATTTATTGCATATATACCAAGAAGAAATGAAAAAATAAAAAAGAAAGAGAGAGAGAAAGAGAAACATAATTGACCAATTTATTTCACCAAACTAGCACTTAAACTCATGCATGGACTTGATAACTGTTTGTATTTTGGAGTTAAATTGTTTCTGAAAATATGAACTTGAGCTTCATCACTGCCCTGGACTAGAAATGCAACCAGTATAATTTTCTCCTAAATCTGACCTGCATATCTTCAATGAACTGATTTGTACACCACATTAGGGAATTCCTAGCTAGCTCAAGATCTTGGGCTTACACTGTCAAAATAAATAAATTAAAAAAAAGTTAATTTTCGCTTACACTACACATGATAATTTTCTGTAAATAAGATTTTACTATTTATTCCACACCTTAGAAAATTGTAGAGTATGCATCACTGAAATCAATAGAAGACCATAAGACAAACTTGCCCCATTCATTTTCATACCAGGTATGGTCATAATTCAATTTTTAGTATCATGTGCTTTCTTTGGCTTTATGAAAATTTTAGGTCTTTTCATCAATTTATTATTCCTAATAATTCATGAACTCCAGATTTTAGGCCATTATTGGAGTTTTACTTGCCCTATTTGTATCTCAACCGTTGACTAGAAAGGAAGAAGTTTTCAGAGAAAGTGGGACATCAAAGGAAAGAATATTGCAAAAAAATATGTAATGCTTCAGTTTCTTCTATTCTTTCAATCTTTCATTTCAAATTCAGTGCATCACATCCATTATTCAAGTATCACTTCCTTTAGAACATAGTTCTTTAATCTTTTGCTAGAACACAATATATTTTCTTTCAATTTGCTTTAAAATGAGCTTTTAAAAGAAGATTACAAATTGCTTTTTACAAACTCTTTACAAGATAAGCTTCACCACATATTTGGTATTGCTGCCATCTTTTGTTCATTTTTACAAGAAAACAAAATATCAACAGAAAAAGTAATAGCCTAAGTGTCACTACTACTAACGGACTGTAAATAAAACAATAAATACATAGTTTATCAAAGCTTCTGCATTTATAAGTGTGCATATATTGTTATGCAGAATTATTTTGCAATTGTAATATGGAAATTCCAAGTCATAAGGACTTCTCTTTATCAAGTTGCTCTGCTGAATTGGAAAGCAGAAACAACTCATCGGAGAGTGCGCGGAGATACAATGTACTAGTTAAATTTGAGTTGGAGAAATAGGAAGCTAATGAACAATAATTTGAGTTAAGAAGCAATTAAAATGAATTGAATGGTTATACTGAAAATTACTGAGAACCTGATGCAACTATTAAAAAATGTCTTTTCATGCAAACTTGAGTACCTTGATGACTGATTTAAGCATTATAAATAGGTTGGCGTTCATTTATTTCTGAAATGATGACCATATTTTTTCTTGAAAGTCTTTCTTTGAATGGAACTGACTGGAAATCTATGAAGAACCAAATTATGATTCCTGTCCTGTAACGTTTCTTATCTCTCTGTGCCTTAAAAGAAAACAATGTACTCTTTGAATTCAATATCAAGAACTAATTCTGATAAAAGATCAGGAACAATCAAATGTGTAGAGCACTAGCTACGCAAAAAGAAAGCCAATATTTATAGCATATAATTTTGCTCACTACACAAAATTGTTTACTCCTTTACAACTAATATTTACATTGAATTAACCAATGGCTCCCATACAAAATTGTTGTTTTGTATTTACCTTGGAGTACCATCTCTTATGATGTACTCAAATAAGAAATTACAACGTCAAAGGTATCTTCTGTACAGGGAACTGTCAAACCACCCATTGGATGATTAAAACTGAACTCTTCTTCAGCCATGCTAAGCAAAACTTGAAATGAAGGCTGATTCAAGTATGATATAGGACCTAGAAATCTCTTCCTTTGTGCTTCTCCAACAGAAACTGGTATGGATCCTTTTGGAACATCTAAAGAGGATGTTTTACTAGAAGCATGGCGAAAAATTTGCTTAGCAAGAACACCAGGAAAATGAATGCCCATTGTCATTTCTTTAGAAAAGTATCACAAAAAGTAACCTAAAGATTTTTTTGTTATAATATTTTGTATTTGGGATAAGTTAGTAGCTAACTATATATAGATAAGTGTTTGGCTTAGAACCATTTGCTTGTATGTGCTATTAGAGGGTCATAGCTCATAAGGATATCACATGGTGTTGTCTTCAGACTACTCAACTGAGGGCCAGAAACTTCATATACTTCATGTTGTGTGTATTGATAGACATCATAGCCAACGGCAATGAGGAACCAGCTAATTAAGCAATTAATGGATTGGACCAGCTACTCTCCTACTTGTCTCAAGCATGTTCACAATCAAAGGGTCAATCTGGCATGTATGTGCCGGCATTGAGAATCCATTTCAAATCTATTGCTACACCACAATTTTCTTATAGATGTGGTTGTGGGGTATTCTAGCATTATGTAGACATATTATGAAAGTTCTGCATACGCATGACTAATAATTGCTAATTAGTTAGAAGGCAATACCACATGACCGTTTATGAGCTGTGTCATAAGAAGATAAGAGAAAATGATTTTAGGCCACTCACTCTATATATTAGAGGAATGTCTACACACATAGTTCTTCATCTATATATATATCTAAATATTGGAGCTCAAAGTCACAGCAAACACATATCAGCATATTCTCTAGCAATACAATTCACAAACACAGAAAATTATCTTCCTTTTTCTTGATTCTTGCCATCAATGGCTAGACATCTGTCCACTATTCTTGCCAAACAAATTTTGCGCCGGTCTGCAAATAAAGCATCTCCAAATTCTTCAAATGTCCCAAAAGGCTTCTTAGCAGTTTACATTGGAGAGAACGAGAAGAAGCGATATTTGGTTCCCATCTCCTATCTAAATGAGCCTTCATTTCAAGATTTGCTAAGTAAAGCAGAAGAGAAATATGGTTTTCATCATCCGATGGGTGGTTTGACAATTCCCTGCAGAGAAGATACTTTCATTGATGTAACTTCTAGCTTGAGTAGATCATAAGAGAATGCAAGTTAGTCCAATCACAGAAAACAATTTTGTATGGTAGAAATAGAGAAGTCAATGTAGATAATTTCTTTTTAATAGAAATGAGAAAGATTATTATATAATTTACAAAATTTCCTGCTATTTTCTTATCTCTTTCCCTTGTTGTTCAAGAGGGCATCCAAACAGGAAAACAAATTATTTAAGAAGACAGATTTCATGTAAATGAATGTAAGAACTCAAGGCATTCATCTAATCAACACAAGGAAGATAAGAACTAAAAAGCCTCCACACTGTCATTGTAATTGTACTTCAGCACAAATATGCTTTTCCACGGTCATGACATATTTTGCTGATTTTTCTTTTTTCTAACATTGTATTCTTTCCATATATTTCCTTAATCAGATGATTCTAAAAGCATGGCCACTTGCTTCACATCCTCTTCACAAGGCCTCGTCTAGAATTCTTTTTTTTTTTTGGTGGTCCATATGTCTGTTTGCCTTACAAGTTCTATTAATGTTTTCTGGTGCTATCAAGGCTTTCCTTTTATCACTTCCTTGCTAATTATAACAAGCTTAGTTAGGTGTCTTACATCATAGAGTAATCAAATTCGTAACCCTTTGTTTTTTCTTCTATCCAATTTCATTTGGGTCCTTGCTCGGAAATTAATTATGTATTCCAACAAATATACAGATTCATTCACTACCATATGATCCTTCAGCTGTTTCTTTCACTGAACCCCACAAAAATTTTCTTGATAGCTCATTCCAATCCAACTACACATAAAAATACATCAATCCACAGAACAGTCAAGTTTTAAACAAAAATAAAAAGAAGAAGAAGAAGAAGAGATATTCTCTCTTCATTGTCTAAACCAATTATAGGTGAAGCAACAATGACTATTCTTTCAAAAAGAGTCATGCAAGCTAAACAAATTCTTGGCCGATCATATTTGGTAGCCGACCTAGCAGTTTTGACTCCAAAAGGAGTCTTAAAGTCTATGTTGAACAGGGCCAAAGGAGAACGTTCATATTTCCACTTTTAGTCTTGAATCAGCCTGCATTCCAACAATTGCTCAGAAAATCTGAGGGAGAGATCTTCAATTGACACTATTTCAGGCTTCAATTCCTTGTAATGTAATGAATTAAAAATCACAACAAACAATTTTTGTAAACTTATTGTACACTTTTCATCTAAAAAAGAACTTACTAATAGAAATTTGAGCAATTTTAAAATTTGTAGATATTATTATTTTGTTGCTTCCCTTATTTTTTTATTTCTCATCTACTTGAGCTAATCTTAGTAATTTCCTGACACTCTTAGCTAACCTGCTAGTTGCATCAAACGTCATTCTTACAGTTTTCTAGAGAAGTGCCTAGCAAAAATAACACGTTAATTTATCACTTGGAAGTTAAGCCTTATGGATTTTCTGATTTATGCAGAAAACAGATTCTGTACGCAAATTTTTTTCAAAAAAAAAAAAAAAAAAAAATCTCATCCGAAGCTAAACTTACAAAGATGTTAATATGTTCTGTTCTGATTTATTCACAATTGATTTTTTTTTTTTTTTTGCGATTGAATTCTATACCTATATTTATCCCTCATTTATTTATCTTCCATTTGAACGTATCCCATCTTATTTTTTTGTCTCAAGTATGTCCCTAATCCATGAATTCAAGAACGTTATCTCATTGTCTCAAGCATGCACTTAATCCAAGGGTGACTTACTTATCTATCAGTATCAAGATTGATATCCAATCTAAGAGTCCCTTTATTTTCTTTAGCCTGTCCACAGGATTATTTTTGTTGTTGTAGGGCATGTTATTTCTCAACAAATAGACATAATATGAATGATACACTATTTTCTGTTCGCTACTTAGGCTGATTATCTGCAAGACAAAGCCATGTGATACTTTCTCATTAGTTATGTTACCAGCCAAATGATTCTTGGCCACTCACTCCATTTCATCTATATATATAATGACCACATAGTTGTCTCAAAGCCATCAAAGTATTTTCTCATTTCTCTATACTTATATTTCCACATATATTAGCTCACAGGCAGCCAAACCATCTTGTTGTTTCTTCTACACAAGTACATAATCAACCGAGACCCATGGCCATTCGTTTGCCAAGCATTCTTCGCACACCTACTCTAGCTTCAAAGAAAGCTGCCTCAAGGTATCTTTTTGAGGTGCCTAAAGGTTTCATAGCTGTTTATGTTGGGGAAACTGAGAAGAAGAGATATGTAGTTCCAATATCCTACTTGAACCACCCTTCATTTCAAGATTTGCTAAGCAGAGCAGAAGAGGAATATGGTTTTGATCATCCAATGGGTGGTTTGACAATTCCCTGCAGAGAAGACACTTTTATTTATGTCACTTCTAGCTTGATGAGATTATAAGAGAATTCAAATTAGTCTAATCACATAAAACAATTTTGTGTGGTATAAATCTACAAGCCAATGAAGATACATTCTTTTAGTGAAATGAGAAATATTAGTATATAATTTGCAATTTCTTGCTATTTTCTAGCCCTTTTCTTTTTTTTGCAACAGAGACAAGTATCGATTTAGCTGCATTGGGTGTGCCTTGAATAGATTAATCATGCAATCAAGAAACAGAAAACATATGAGGTTTTTGTTCCAAAAAGTTTAAATAATAATTATACCAAAAGTCACTGAAACTATAGATTAATTTCAATATCTGTCTTGATTTATAATGTTTGTTAATCGATTTGAATAATCCATGACAGTTTCAGCGTTTTTCAATCTTAGCATCTCAAACTACCATCTTAATTTCAGAACCTGCATTTTGTTGTTTTGGTAGCATCCTTGGCAGTTTCACAAGTGTCACTACTGCTAACACTTGGCTTTATTTCCATATCATGCAACAAACTCTATGTCAAATAGTAAGTACATAGTTTATTAAAGCTTTAGCATGTCTAAGTATGCATATATTGTTATGCAGAATTGCTTTTGCAATTACATTATGAAAATTCCAGGTCATGAGGACTTCTTATTGAGTTGCTCTGCTGAAATTGGATAGCAGAAACAACTCAATGAAGAGCATGCATAAACAAAATGTACTAGTTAATTTTGAGTTAGGGAAATAGGAAGCAAATGAACATTAGTTTTAGTTAAGAAACAACTAAAATTCATTGAATGGTTAGACTCATAATTACTAAGAACCTGATGCAACTATGAGAAAATGGCTTTGCATCCATACTTGAGTACCTTGGCGACTGATTTAAGCACCTCATAAATAGGATTGGCCTTTCCATTTACTTTTGCAAGTGAATAACCACAATTATCTTCAAAATTTCTCTTCAAATGAAATTGATTGGAAATGTATGAAGAAACACAATATGATTTTTGTATATTAACATCTCTTTTCTTTCTGTGCCTTAAAAGAAAAACAATGTACATTTGGAATTCACAATCAAGAATTACTTATGATAAAAGACAGGAACAATCAAAGTTATAGAGCACCGGCTATGCAAAAGAAAGCCAAATTTTGTAGCAAATAGTTTTTCTCATCACACAAAATTTTTTAATCCTTTACAACTCATATTTACATTAAATTAATCAGTTTCTGCCCTACGAAATTGTTATTTTGTAGTTACTTTGAGTATGATTTCTTATGATGCACTCAAATTAGAAATGACAGCATCAAAAGTATCTTCTGTGCAGGGAATTGTCAAACCACCCATTGTATGATCAAAATCGAACACTTCTTCAGCTATGCTAAGCAAATCTTGAAATGCAGGATGATTCAAGTATGATAAGGGAACCAGAAATCTCTTCCTTTGTGCTTCTCCAACATAAATTGCTACGAAGCCTTTCGGAATATCAAAAGAAGATGATTTACCAGAAGCTTGGTGAAAAAGTTTCTTAGCAAGAACACCAGGTAAATGAATGCCCATTGTATATTTCTTGGGGAAAATAATAGCAAAAAGTAACTGGATTTTTTTTTTTTTTTTTTGGTATATCAATTTTTGAGTTGTTTGTGATAAGCTAGCAGGTAGAATATATAGATGAGTGTTTGGCTTGACCCATTTGCTTGTGTTTGCTATTAGGGTCATAGCTCATAAGAGTATCACATGGTGTTATCTTCTAACCACTCAACTAGGGGCCAGAAAATACATACCCTTCATATTGTGTGTATTGATGGACATCATAACCAATGACCATGAGGGACCATTTAAAAGCAATTAATGGATTGAACCAGCGGTTCTTAATATATATTTCACTTGACCAATTGTCTCAATTGTGCTGTTAATCAAAGGGTCAATCCGGCATGTATATGCTGGCATTAAGAACCCATTTCAAATCTTTGCTATAATGCAATTTGCTTATATATGTGGTTGTGGGGTATTCTAGCATTCTAACAGGTAGACAAAGTATGAAATTTATGAATACGGGTGACTGATAAATGCTAGTAATTAATTAGAAGGCAAGACCACATGACCCTTTATGAGCTATGTCCTCAGCAGATAAGAGAGAATGACTTTAGGCCACTCCCTCTATAAGTTATTCATCTATATATATCTATATGTTGAAGCCACAAGTCACAGCAAACATATATCAGCGTATTCACTAGCAATACAATTCAGTATTCACTTACAAAGAACAATATCCTTTTTTTCTTTATTTTTTCCTACCAATGGCTAGATATCTATCTTCTGTTCTTGCTAAACAAATTCTGCGCCGGTCTACAAATAATGCATCCTCAAGCTCTCCGGATTTGCCGAAAGGTTTCTTAGCAGTTTACATTGGAGAGACAGAGAGGAAGCGATGTTTGGTTCCAATATCGTATCTAAATGAGCCTTCATTTCAAGATTTCCTAAGTAAAGTAGAAGAGGAATATGGTTTTGATCATCCAATGGGCGGCTTGACAATTCCCTGTAGAAAAGATACTTTTATTGATGTCACTTCTAGCTTGACTAGATCATGAGAGAATTCAAATTAGTCTAATCATAAAAACAATTTTGTATGGTAGAACTAGACAAGTCAATGTAGATACTTTCTTTTTAATTACAATGAAAATGAGTACCATATACTTGCAATTTCTGCTATCATCTTGTCTCTTTTCATTTCTGTTCAACAGGGCATTCAAACAGGAAAATTTTATGAAAACAAATTGTGAGAAGTATTGAATTTTTTTTAAGAATAAGAATAAGTAACATGACGAAAAATGGTTTGAGAATTGCTGTTTTCTTGTCCCTTTTCCTTTTTGTTCGGCAAGCATTCAAACAGGAAAAAAAGTGTCGAATGGAACAAGTTTCATTTGATGTCCATTGGGTTTGCCTTAAATAGATTAATAATGCAATCAAGAAAAAGAAAGTGTTGGAGGTTTCTGTTCCAAAGGGTTAAATATAATCATACTAATAATCAATTCATTCCTATTTGTGTCTGAATCAGGTTTTACCTAGTACTCATGAATTTCAGCATCATTTTTATTATTATATATATAATATTCATTCTATATTTTCCTTCTGATAAGGACACCATCAGTTGTTGGCAAATTATGTTGTTGAACAGTCAAAGTAAAGTTGAAGCTAAAAAAGCAAGCTAAATTTGAAGTTCAAATGAAAAGATTAGCGAAAGTGTTCCCTGCAGATCCATCTATCAGGTGGAATCAAACATAAGTTGCTCTTAAACTTGACTTTTAGTCTAAACTTGGTCCCATTTCAAGCAGAACAGGACTGGAATCAATGATATTTTTCTAAGAATGATAAATTTTGTTTCCCTTTTCAGAAAAGTGTATGAAGGAAAGATTTTTCCTACAACAGAAAATCATGGAAAAGAAAATTGAAGAATACTAGAGGGAACTAGAGAATATGAAGAAACAAAAATTTCATTGATTAATGATTATGCTATCTCTGTACTTTACAAAATTGTGTTAACCATCTCTATCATGATTTATAAATGGTTTAAGCAAGAAATGACATCGATAAATCTACTTTGGCTACAGGGAATAGTGAGACCACCCATTGGATGATCATATCCGAATTCTTCTTCAGCTTGGGTTAGTAATTCTTGAAATGAAGGTTGATTCAAGAATGATACTGGAATTACAAATCTCTTCATTTGGTTTTCTCCAACATAGACTGCAAGGTAGCCCTTTGGCACATCTATGGCTCCTGAACTTGTTTGGCTTCCTGTAGAAGGCGATCTTTGAAGAAGTTGCTTTGGGCGAATAATAGCAGGCAAACGGAAACCCATAATTTTGATGTAGATGAACAAGAGAAAGATTAATAAAGACTTAAAGAGCAAAAGAACTTTTGATGCTTAAGAATATTGCAAGAACTTGGTGATGCCTTTTCAATCTAAATGTTAGGCTATATATAACAAACATTAAAGGGTATACAGTGGAAATTCTCTATGCATTATTTTTTATGCTAATGAGGGATCACATGGTTTGGTCTTCTACCTAATTATCAGTAGAATTAAAAGGCCACTTACCAATTTTCATTTCTGAAACATCAAGACCCACCACCTCAGCCCCAACGCTTGAAATATAGTTGATTATAGTATTTGCTCTCTATTTTCCTCCTTACAGGAGAGACATTATTTTGCAGGGTGATAGGGCCTAATGGTGGTCCTCAAGTTGTCTAAATAGGTATACTATAGATATCTTCTCCAAGTAGTATCACTGCACAAAAATTATATATTAAAAATATAAACAGTAGCAAGAAACCAATTTTTACCTTACTTTTGATTGGAAGAAGATATTATAACTTCTTGTATCTAGAAATATCATTCAGTCTCAAGAACAAATTAAATTTTTGATGTTTCAATTTTATGTCAGGTTGAACAATTAATGAAACTTTTGAATTTTGGTAATAAATGACCTGAATATTGAAGAAGTAATCATTTTGGGTTTTAAGATGATTAACAAGCAGTGGCAATTACAACTTGCACATAGCCAACATAGAAACATAATTCATAGAGGAAAAAGAAAATCAGAGAAATGGCTTCAAAATGAAACTAGTTTTTCAAACTAACTCTTAATGATATCATATTTAATGAAATATGCATTTGCTTTCATTTCTCTATACAAAATTGTTTCATATACTTTCATTTTCCATACGAAATTGTTACATAAGTTAGTTTGTTAGAGCATTGTCATCTATCTAAAAAGGCCTCTACAAACTGAAAATGAGATGAGCAAAAACTTGTTCACTACATGTTATGGACGTCCCATAGAATGATTAAACCCAATCTCTTCTTCAACTTGAATCAACAAGTTCTGAAAGGAAGGATTCTTTGAGTATGAAATTGTAACAGTAAATCTCTTCTTTGAGTTTCTCCAACATATAGAGCAAAATGGCCTTAAGGCACATCAGTAGTTTCTTGTGGCAAAAGAATCCTTGCAATTTTCTTGGTATTAATTATGCTAGGCAAGCTAATACCCATTTTCAAATTCTTTCAAAGGTGTTTGATTGAATGAATTCTTAAAACTCATGAAGGCAAAGAACTTTAACTAAAGCTTGCTACCCTTGTTAAACTCAGACACATATATATACATGGCAAGAACTTTCTTGATCTTAGCCTCAATAGGATGAGCACTGAGCAGCATGCAATTGCAATTTGGTCCCCCCCCCCCCCCCCCCCCCCCCCACCCAAAGGACAATTTCAAAAGCAATCACATTGCTTTGCCTGCCAATTGATTAGAAGGATAAAGAGAGAGATGGAAGCATTATTTATATCATGACCCACTACTAAGTTATATATTTCCTATAGACAATTCCAATTAATGATAATATAATAAATGACTAATTAATATGTAGTCAATGTAGATATATTACTTGGAAAAGAATGAGAAAGATCGTTGCATATATAATTTGGAATTAGCCTGCTCTTTCCTTCATCCACTCTCTTTTTTTCTACTTATTTAAGTCATTGTATATCTTGCTTGGAAACTATCTTATGTTTAATTTAATATAGATTTTTTTTAAATGAATGTAAGAACTCAGAGGCATGCTTCTACTCAACACAATCCTTCATTTGGGAAGATAAATAAAACTCAAATATTCCTAATGGTCATTGTAATTGAACTTCAGTACAAATATGCTTTTCTATGTTCTGCTGATTTTCCTTTTCTAACACTGTATTCGTTCTTTATTTTGTTGCTTCTTGCATTTTTAAGTGAAGTGTGTATTGAAGCCCACAGCATGTTCACCCAAATTGTGATTTGATGGCTGGAAATGATGATAAATTCAACATTATTGCCATGGTCAATTCTTTGCTGAATGACTCTTCCTTCACATCCTCTTCACAAGGTCTTGTCTATATATATATATTTTTTCTTTTGGTGGTCCACAGATCAGTTTGCCTTACAAATTAACGTGCTAAGGCAAGAAATGCTGGTTCTTTATCTGTGTTCATGTTGTGGTCCTATCAAGGCTTTCTGTTTGTGCCCTCCTTGCTACTAGTAACAAGCTTAATCAGATGTCTTACATTATAGAGTAATGGAACGCTTAAACTAGTTATCCTGATTTTCCCTCTATCAAAATTTCAATTTCATGTGGTCCTTGCTTGGACATTATGTATTCCAACAAATAATCACTACTTAGGTCATGATAATAGGCCTGAAGACATAACCATACGATCATTCAGCTGTTTATGTCTCTGACTAAACCCCAAAAATAAACTTGTATAGTTGTAGGGCACGTTGTTTCACAACAAATAAACATAATCAGAATTATACACTATTTTCTGTTCCCTACTTAGGCTGATTATCTGCAAGACAAAGCCATGTGATACTTTCTCATTAGTTATGTCCCCAGCCAGATGATTCTTGGCCATTCTCTCTATTTCATCTCTATATATTATGAGTACATACTTGTCTCAAAGCCATCAAAGTGTTTTCTCATTTCTTCATACTTATATTTCCACATATTTGCTCACAGCCAAACCAGCTTCTTGTTTCTTCAGCACAAATACAACGACCAACTGAGATCCCATGGCCATTCGATTGCCTAGCGTTCTTCGCACATCTACACTAACTTCAAGGAAAGCTGCTTCAAGATCTTTTGACGTGCCAAAAGGTTTCATGGCAGTTTATGTTGGGGAAGCTGAGAAGAAGAGATATGTAGTTCCAATATCCTACTTGAACCACCCTTCATTTCTGATTTGCTAAGTAGAGCAGAAGAGGAATATGGTTTTGATCATCCAATGGGTGGTTTGACAATTGCCTGCAGTGAAGATACTTTTATTGATGTTACTGCTAACTTGTGTAGATTATGAAAAATGGAAATTGAACTATTCATAGAAACAATTTTGTATCGCTAGAATTTGTCATGACAATGTACATAGTTTTCCACTGAATCAAATTTTCCCAATTGTGAGATGCTATTGCAAATAAGTTTGCATTTTTTTTTTTGCGCAGTCTTTACTGTTTTTTTTTTTAATTTTTGAACTTCTCATTTTGAATCTGTTCTGAATAGACAATTAATTTTCACGGTCCTAATACCACATGATTAATTGATTAATCAGAAGTGATTAATTACACTAATAATCTGAGGTCAGATATTGCTAAAGGGTGTACTTCAGAACAATTTAATCGGTTATTTAAAGATTCTGATATTGAATATACAAATTGACTGAGCAACAGCAAAATGAAGTTTCTTTTGGGAAGCGAAAAACAAAAAAGATTTTTTGATGTCCAAGAAATTTTAGTTTATGCTATTTATACAGTTCTTTACCTGCAGAACAGGCTACCTACAAGAACTCTTAATAATAGAGAAGCATTCTTTCTTCAGAAAGCAACCTTTCTTGGTTATAATTCTGAATAAAAACAGTATGGAAAAATTGGGCATAACTGAATAGAGAAATTGAATGAAAAGCCTGTGAAAAATCAAGCTATAGGCTTTAAATGGTTATATAACAAATACAACGCTCGGATGGTTGATGAAGGCTATTCTCAAAGGGAATAATCTGATTATGTAGATACTTTTGCTGCACAGACTTTTTAAAATGGATACGTTAAGGTAGCTTCTGATTGAGAAAAAAGAAAATCTGTTCAGCCTCAAGAAATCACTTTAATTCTTGAAACAGGCCCTGGAGCCTATAAAGCAAATTTGATACATATTTGAGGAATCAACATTTCAAATAATTGCCTCAAACAAAAATAGAACTTCTGAAATTAGGACCAAAATCTAAGAAAAGTATGTTTGTGCAAATTCTTCAGTTTCTGTTGTTCTTTTAATATTCAACTGTTTTAGTTCATTCCATCACATCCATTGTCTCATAGATATTGAATTCAACTAAAAACAATTCATACCCTCTTTTTATTTTTCAAGTTTTCCAACTTTAACTATACATTACCTTACCTGTCCCTTTCTTTATTCTTCCTTTATATGAACACATACAGAACTAGTTGTCTAAAACATGTCCTTAATCAAAAATCTAATATAAGGACATCCACTAATTGTCTTAGGGACAGTCTGGCATGTAGCATATGCAATGGAAATCTTTTTCTTTACCTCAGTTCACTCAAATAGATTTAGTTTGGCATTCTAACATATAGACAAAGTATTATATATTTGCTGTTTAGTTAGAAGGCAAGACCACATGGCCCTTCATGGGCTATGTTCTATTGCAGCAGCAAACTATTTTGGCCTCTCATTAACATGTTAAGAGGACACTTCTTTATCTATCTATCTATATATATAACCACACATTCAATCCAAAAGCAACAGATCGAAAACTTAATAACCTTTACTTACACATAAAATTAACCATCTTCTGTTTCTTGATTCTTTCCCACTGAACCACAATGGCTAGATATCTGTCTGCTGTTCTTGCCAAGCAAATTCTGCGTGGCTCAGCAAATAAAGCATCTTCAAGGTATTCAAATGTACCAAAAGGTTTCTTAGCAGTTTATATTGGAGAGACAGAAAAGAAGCGATTTTTAGTTCCTGTGTCTTATCTAAATGAGTCTTCATTTCAAGATTTGCTAAGTAGAGCAGAGGAGGAATATGGTTTTGATCATCCCATGGGGGGTTTGACAATTCCATGCAGAGAAGATACTTTCATTGATGTCATTTCTAGCTTGACTAAATCATAAGAGAATTCAAATTAGTCTAATCAATGAAAACAATTTTGCAAAGCCAATTGGTCAAATCTTTGTAAATACTTTCTTTGCAATAGAATGAGAAAGATTATTACATAATTGATTTTCCCTGATGTTTATTTGTATGACCAAATTATTAAATTTTCATTCTCCAAGTATATAATTTTTGTTTAAGAAAATGAAAAAGAATCAAGGTATTCATTCTTTCATGTTAATTAAACTCCAAGTTTCCAAATGAAAACTTTCATTTCTTCTGATTTTTCCTTTTCTCACATTGGCTAGTTTTTCTTTACTATACTGAGTTATTAACACATTTGTCCATATCATATGTTGGGACCAGCTTGATGGTACCATTATTGCTTTCTCAGAATTCATACAAAAATGATATTCAAATTTGTTGGCTGGAAATGATCATATAGTCAATTATTTGCAATAACTTCTGAAATGGGGTGGTCTAAAAAAAAGATAGACAGACAATGTCATTTGCCTTGCAGGCTCTTCACAAGGCCTTGTCAAGCAATTTTCAATGTTTTTTTGTGCTTCATATATCAATTTTTTCTGCACACTTAAGGCAATAAATGCTAGTTATCACTGTTCATAAGATGATGCCAGTAATGCTTTCTATTTTTCACATATCTAGTCAATAATAACAAGCTTATATGTCTTACGCATGTCTTGTATCCTAATATGATCAAACAAACTTAAATGAACCTGATTTTTCTCATATCTAAATTTTATTTCCAAATGGTCCCTAGTTTGACATTATGTATTCCAGGAAGACAAAGCCATGTGATCCTTCACCTGCTTATGTCTCCACCGAACCTCACTCAAAGGCCTCTTCACCACTCATTCACATTTCTTAGATTTTCCACATTTCCATTCTAACTATATACATGAATCCACAAAGCCACAACCAAATCAAGTTTTGAAATCAAAATCTGCATTGTCTGAAGAAATAACTAGGCAAAAACAAGAAAAGAAAAGATAGCAATGGCTATTCTTTCAAAAAGTGTTAAGCAAATTCTTCGCCGATCAAGTTTTCTTGCTGATCACCAAGCTAATTCAATTCCAAAAGGCTTTTTTGCAGTCTATGTTGGAGAGAACCAAAAGAAGCGATTTATAGTCCCGATTTCAGTCTTGAATCAGCCTTCATTCCAAGAATTGCTAAGAGAAGCTGAGGAAGAATTTGGATTTAATCATCCAATGGGCGGTCTGACACTTCCTTGCAGAGAAGATATCTTCATTGACATTATTTCTGGCTTGAATCTATTATAGAGAACACAATAAGAACCATCAATTTTTGTAAAGTTCTTGTAAATTGCCTACTTATTTTTTTATAGAGTTAGGTGAGATGTTGAATGTTTGTTGTCCATCCACATGAGAAGTTAGAAAATAGAAATTTGAACAAATTGTTCTTCCATTATACTCTCAATCGATTTTAAAATTTAGTCTTCATAATTTCATTCTTGTTGCCTTATATTTCATATTGGTTTCAGTCACATGCATCCTTTTCCTGCTTTGTGAATGTTTTCCAATGTACTTTCCGAATTTTCTGTAGTAACATGTTTCTGAAACAAAACTAGCAAGCGACATGCCAGGAGCATTCTTGTCATATTATATTAATTTAGTACACATGACATTAGATTGGAAGATAGTTTTCTAAAGAACGTTATTTTTGTCAAATGCCCTAGATTATAGGTTTCAAAAACAAAAACAAAAATGTTCAAAATGATTACAATAAAATTATATTTATTAAAATTAAAATAAAATACCTTGTTACTACTTTTCAATTATCATTTTAATTTTCCAATTTTAAAATTTATTTCAAAGTTCAAACACACAAATACATCATAGAGGAGGCTTGTGGTGTTTTCTAATCAGTACGTTCAATTCAAGTATTCCATCATTTGAAGGAGAAATAGTTGTTGAATTCCATCATCTGCTTTGTTCAACTGACATAACAAACATGATTTGTAAATGACGAGAGCAAACCTATAATACCAGAGGAATTTAACAAACTGTTGCATAAGATCAAACACGTAGAACATGTTCAACCATTTCGGTTCCCATATCACCCCATCATATGGTTGTCTCATTCAATTCTTGGACCATTCTTGTCAAACTAAAAATTTGATTGCCATCAAGAAGCTCCATGCTCACCTACTCAGGACAGGCTTACTCTTTATCTCTCCTAATATTCACAGCAAACTCATCTTTTCTTACACCAATTGCCTCAACGAGAACAACTTTGAAACCTTAACTAATTGCTGCAAGTTCTTAAACCCCAAAAGCCCATTACACTTCAATCCACTGCTATCTGATTTTTGTAAAAAAGGGTTCCCATTACATGCAGTAAAAACCTGCTCTCTTATGCATTCAGAAAGTGTTTCTTTGGATACTTATGCTTTGTGCAGTTCCTTAAAAGCTTCATCTTCTTTGGAGAATCTGAATTTTGGAGAACAAATACATGCCCACGTGATGAAATCAGGTTGGTTATCTAGTGTGTTTGTGGGTAGTGCTTTGATTGATTTATATGCAAAATTGTTGTTCGTTAATAATGCAGCAATGATGTTTGATGAAATTCCCGTGAAGAATACAGTTTGTGCAAATGCACTTTTATCAGGGTATGTTGAAGCTAAATTATGGGATCAAGGAGTTACGTTGATAAGAAAGATGCCTTTTTTGAGTTTGGATTATGATCAGTTTACTATATCAGCAATGCTGCGCACGTGCGCGGGGCTTGCTGCTGTAGAATTTGGCAGGCAAGTGCATGCCTACTTGACCCGTAAAATCTATGATGTGGTAAATGATGTCTTTCTCCAGAGTTCATTGATTGAAATGTATGGCAAGTGTGGTTTTGTAGTGAAGGCTCTGCAAGTTTTCAATTTGGCAGGATTTCAACTGGGAAGAAAGAGAATTGGGGATATTGTTTTGTGGACTTCAATGATCGGTGTTTATGGTAGAAATGGGCATTTTATAGAGGTGATTGGATTGTTTGAGGAGATGTTAAAAGAAGGGATTAGACCAGATGGGGTGGCATATGTTACAGTTATCTCAGCCTGTGGTCACACTGGCCAACTGCAACTTGGAATAGAGTATTTTGAATCAATGACTCGAGACTTTAAAATAAATCCTGGCCCAGAGCACTACAGCTGTGTAGTTGATTTACTTTGTAGGGCTGGTGAGTTAAATAAGGCCTGGAAGCTAGTGAGTGAGATGCTCACTAAAGGACAAGACAGTTTCAGCATTTCTATGTGGGGGGCTTTGCTTAGTGCTTGTGAGGAACACGGGAATATCGAGTTGGGTAAATTGGCTGCTCAAGAGGCACTTAAGTTGGAGCCTCAAAATGTAGGGATATATGTCATGTTATCAAATTTATATGCTAGGTTTGGTATGTGGAACGAGATTGACCAGCTTAGGGAAATAATGAAAAATAGAGAATTAAAGAAAGATGTCGGATGTAGCTGGATTGAGGTCAAAAGTTAACTGAATTATTGTTAGTTTTGAAATATAACATATGGTTCAATTGTTGATTTGATAACAACAAAGCGCCATTCTCGCTTCCTCTTCGTCGCGGGTGCTTCCCCCTCTAAGGCGGTAAGATCCCCTACCGATGCATTTTTTCATCTCACAGCTTCGGCAGATTGATAGCACAGAGACTATGACAAATTTAAAGTTGAATTTGATCACTATTGCAGGTCTTTAACCATTATTCTCAAACAGAATATCAAAAGCAGCAGTTCTGATTGAAAGAGGAAATGTGGTAAAACTGTAAATCACAAAAGTTAAGGTTGTTGTGTAAATACTTACATTCAGCATTTAATATGCTAGATTGATTTTGTAAGAAACTTGAAAATGATGAAATTTAAGTGCAAATTAGGTTTTTATGTACTCTTTTGTCAGAGGGACAAGTTTGTTCTAATTTTCAAGCAGTAGCTAGAAGGAAAAGGAAGTGAGTTGGCTTTACCATTAATATATAAAGCTAATAGAATTTGAAACTCTTCTTTGTTATTCATGAGATACATAGGAGATACATTGGGTTTCAAAACTGAGATTCTAATTTTGATGGTATTAGAAGAAAATTACGGTTATGTTTAGTTTAATGTAATGAAATGTAATGTAATAAAAAATGTAACATAATGGAATGTAATTACGATTTCATTACTATGTTCGGTAAAATAATTGAGAAAATTTATAAAATGTAATCACAATCCATTTTTATTTTTGTTTGTAAATATATAATATACTTAGCACACCACCATCACTTCACCTCCACCACAACTACCACTCTATCACCATCACTACCGCCACATTATTATGAATAAAAAAAAAAAGAAATATTTGAATTAAAAGTTATTCATTATATCAAACTATTAAAAACTATTTAAATCTATCAATTATTTGGACTAGAAAATTAAAGAAAAAAACAGCTGAAAAAATGTAATGCAACAAAATAAAAGTTAAAGTCATTGAAAATTAATTTTTTATATAATTTTATATATTCTTCGTTAAATAAATTAAATTACAATATAAAATTATGGTATTTTGATTTATTTTGTGATTTTTCATTTCATTCTTCCTATTTCTATAACAATACAAAAAAATAATGATGTGGTGGTTGTGATGGTAGTGGTTACGGTGGCAGGTGGCGATGGTTACAGTGTAAGGTGGCAATAGAGTGGTGGTGGTGGTAGTAAAGTGGTGGTGGTGATGGAGTGGTCATTAGAGTGGTGATGGTGATGGAATGGACATTGCGGTGGTGGTGGTGATTGCAGTGGTGATGGAGTGGTAGAGTGGTAATTATGATTGAGAATAGGTGTGTGCTTTGAAGAATATAATGAGCTTTACATAGATTTTTTTTATATATATAATGAATATTACATCCATTTAAATAATAAAGATTATCCATATAGTTTTAATTACATTAAAAGGTTAAAAAAAATTTAACCAAATAATGTAATTAGTCATATAATGTAATTAGATGAATGCCCGCACATTGCGCATGTTGAAGTAATAATTATTATTATTAAATAATAAATTATAATGGTAATTACAATTTTAATCCTATAATTTGAGATTATTTTTGTAAATTCAGATAAGCGCCTTTTAACTTCATCGGCCCTTGTTCATTTCTTATAGTTAAAATTTGATAATTATTGCCTTTTCGAGATTTCTATATGTTTACAGATTAGTTCTATTTTTTTCCTGATAAGCTCAACTTTTTTAAGAAATAAACTGAAATCCAGACACATGGTGTTTGTATGTTTTGATGTATTATGGTGGTTGTATGTTTGTGCATTATCCACAGGTCAGGTCCAACTTCAAGATCTTTCATTACTTTCCTCTTTAGGTCGATATAGCTTGTGAATATTGATTTGGTTATTAAATCATTCATCTTTACTTATTAAACCTGAGACAAAATTAAACACAACAAAATAAAATAATTAGAAAAAAAAACTTTAGTTTGGCATATATTCATTAATCTTTTTAGCTTTAATATGTTAATTTAACAATAAAAAAAATAAAAATCAAATTAAGTTAAACAATATGAAATAGGCCAAAAACTGAAATTGAACACCAAATTTTTTTTTCTCTTTAATTAGCAATAAGGGGTGGGAAATTTAAATTAAATAATAAAGTATAGTCATAGAAAACTAAAAAATAAAAAGGTGAGAAGCATATAAATTATGCTTTACTAATTCATAGACAAATTCAAGTGCAGCAATATATATATATATATATACACACATTGGAAAAAGCTAAAACATACTTTTATGAGTTAGTCAAATTAAAACAGTTTCTTAGGGAGCTTCAAATGAAAAGTGGTATTTCATATTCAAATATAATATGTGGCTTACAAAGGCAATATTAACAGTTGTTTGGTTGCCTAGAAAATAAAGTTTAGTTTTCCTAATATATCATGAAATTAGTAAAGCATAAAAGATGAAATACTTTTATTACATCTCTGAAGAAAACTTGCCTATTTAATGAAAATGCTCCATTTTGTTGCTACTGTATCCTACTTTTTCTCTTGAAATGGCTCTATTTAACTCTCAATCACACCATATAATCAATAACATACACAAGAATGCTAGTAAATATGGCACATTTACAGCAATATTTTTTCACTTTAGAAAAAAAATTATAACTGTTTGAAAATTTTTGTTGTTCATTGGAATCCATACACAAATGCCAAAGCTTTATATATAATAATATATTATGTAATGTAATATTGAACCAAATCATATTATTCAATACCATTCTCAAAATCAATTTGAGATTACAAATATACATATTTCTAACAAAACATGAAAATATAAATGTACATTATAAATCAAAATATAATAAAAATGTAAATATTTCAATTCTCACTAACCAACAATTAATATTTAGTAACCATAAGCCTTTAATGCATGTATAGTTGGGATTAACAATTGATCTCGAGTGATCTGGAAAACAAAACCATAAAAGAAAAGAGTAAAGGACCAACAAATGGTATTCCAGTAAAAGGGGATATTATTATTGATAAAGAAAGAACTAATTACTGTTAGTGAGAAACCAATAGCATGTTAAAAAAAAAAAAAAGATCAAATCACGTAAAAAAATGAAAAAGGAAAAGAATTACCAATTTAGAGAAAAATGATAATGATAAGCATGACAGTAGTAGAAGCAAAACGGGAGACCATAAAGAGAGACATTTCAAGAAAAAAAAGGAGTGGATCGACATATAAAGAGAAAAAAAGGGATAAATTTATGCATTTAAAGATAATCTCTTAATTTTAAAATTCAATATATTGTTTTGTTATAAATAATATGTAAAGATGATTTTATAATTATTTAATATTAACATCCAATCAAATTATAGTAAAATGAAAGAAAATTTAAAATTGTGTAAAAAAGATAAATAGGAATGTTAGATGTAAAGAGCAACTTGAATTTCATTTTTGTTTCAGAATTATATATATATATATATTCTCATTCTATTATATAGTTGATTACAATACAGTTGATTACAATATATCAACATAACCTATGAATTTACACCGAGAGACGAAAATAATATATGAGGTCATTATTTTTCATACCCTCTTACCTTTACTTTCACAAGGAAGGAGAAGAAAAAAAGAAAGGAAAAGGAGTAGAGCATCAAGCAGTTAAACTCATGATCCAACATCTCACTATAATGATCCTGCTTTCTTGAATACACCTCACCAGGGTTTTAAATATACAAATTCAGGGTTCTTGAATTAATGAGCTATTGCTTATAACTTTGAAATGTCAGTTAGCTGGTTTTAAGTGTGGCGCAAAACCAAACAGGGTCGTTATAAATAACGGTAAAAGATTTTATTCCACAAAAATTAAGGACTTAAATGCCACGACCTTAAATTAAGGGCTTTTTAGTAATTTAATTCCACAAAAATTTCCTTGTTCACTTTTGCCCCTTTAACATCTGGTGTGATTGGTGCACTAGAAAAGCATTCATTCAATCTCGAAGTAGGCAATAATTTTATCTTGAAACCCTAAACCGCGCACTGTGATTTGGCAGAGGAAAACCCTAATTTCTTTGAATCTAACTAGAGAGCGTGTTAAAGGACATGACAAATATTTCATCATCGAAAAGAAACGGTCAAGATCAACCTGAATTAAGTGGGACCACATCCAAATCCCAGAGGACCAAAATGAGCAAAACTGAGGACACTGAAAAGAAGGTAACTAATAGTTCCCAATTTCAGTTTCAAATTTAACGATAACCCATCTCTTAAATCGCCAAAAATAAAAATCTCCACAAGCAAAAGACTGTTTCTTGGAAGTAATTTTCATTAGTCTCAATGCAAAGGCTCTGTTTCGAGTTTCCTTTATCGGTTTATAATAGGACTTTAGTAGATCATGAATTTTAAATTGGGTTTAATTTTCATTTGCATATTTACCGAGTTCTTGAATCACCATAAAAAAATGGTATTACTAACTTTGGTCTTCAATACAATGTTTGAAACACAGCAGACTCTGTTTTTAAGTTTTGCTTTTTTGCTGTTAGTGGGACTTTTGCTATAGCTCCAAGTTAAAGTTTGTTTCTGTTGTCATTTGGATGTATACTTATTTTCGTATTTGCTGAAGTTACTATTAATGCTGCTTTCCAGAGCTTTTGGTTTTTATTTCTCTTTACAAGTTTTAAATCTAATCCTGTGATTTTCACGAATTTTGTGTAGTTTAAGGTAATTTTTTATTTCTTATCAAATTTTAGCAATTGCTGATTTCCTTTAATCATTATTATGATTACAACTTTTGCATGGCTAGTATCCACGAGGTTTTTGTCTTGGGAACTGCCGTTACTTTTTTGCATGTATATAATGTCATTTTTGATGATTTTGTTGTAGATTCTGAATAAGAAGCTCAAAGATGTTGAGATTAGCATTCCTATAGTTTACGGCAACATCTCATTCTGGCTTGGCAAAAAGGCAAATGAGTGAGTAAATTTTTAGTTGTTAATTAGATAGGCCTTTGCTGTTTATTCTTATTATTTACAAATTGATTTGTTAATCAGGTATCAGTCACATAAATGGACTGTGTATGTACGAGGGGCCACAAATGAGGATCTTGGCGTAGTGATAAAGCGAGCTGTTTTTCAGCTGCATTCCAGTTTCAATAATCCAATAAGAGTTGTTGAATCACCACCTTTTGAATTATCTGAAGCAGGGTGGGGTGAATTCGAGATTGCCATCACACTGTATTTCCATAGTGATGTTTGTGATAAACCATTAAACTTGTGAGTTTCTTTGCATATTATTTGGTTTTATTTTAGTTGGTATGTTTTGAAAATCATAGATCATTCTTTGTAAGCATTCAATAGATGCACCACATATAATAGAAATCTATGTAAAAATTGATATAAATATATAAATAATGTAACTCCTAGTCAATGTAATATGCTGCATCATGAATATGATATGTCATCCCTTTTACTCGGTATTAATTTTAGTGGAATATTACAGAAATTATAGGCAGCCAATAATTTTGTACTCAGTCATTCTTCTGTATTCTTGAAGCACCGAACTAGGATTTGCAAATATTGACTGCAGGCTAGAGAAAACTTCTAAAAGAAAATAAAAAAATAAAACAATAAGATAAAACTGTAGATAATATCAAAAAATTATTCAATATGGGATTTGTATAGATAACATTGTTGAATGTTCTGCAGGAAGTTACCGGTATAGTTGATCACTTAATTTAAATATTTATGACAAGATCATTTTATGTTTTTAACCATTATCTTATTGAGAGCGCGATCGAGTGAGGAAATGAATTCTGGATCCATCGTGGTTGAATGGATTGATGCCTTACCTTTAAGGATGATTGTTGGTAGTTATAAAGGCCTTTCAGGAGGAAGAGGAAATAGGAGCTGTTTTGGAAGAGGACAAGGACAAGGCATGTAATCACTTCTTTAAAGCACTGAGGAATCTTGGAACATTGTCAACGAATGAATTTTTTGTATGATTTCTTGAACATTGTATAAAAGATGTATGAATTCCTCTTTTATAACACCTGATCCTAAAAAGCATATAAATCTCAATGAAGGGGCGATGATAAATTATCTTCACCACTTGCTTTATTAGAATCTGTTTATTTACTCCCTAGGGCAGGGTCAATAAGGGACTTGTGCTTCAGATTCTTCTTGAAACGTTTCATGCAAATCTATGTATTCTCACCCTGTATCTCCCTTTGATGAATATTCTTTCCACTGATGATTATTCTTTTCACTCAACCAGAATTTGAAAGCTAAAGTGTTAGTGAAGGTAAGGGTTTTTTTTTTTTTTTTTTTTTTTTTTTTTTTTCTATTTGCTATTCTCTGAAAGGTGAATACTGAAAATGCATTCTAGACAAAGAAAGCCTAATAACACCTCATATTCTTATTGATGTCTTATGTGTTGTGCTATAGTGAGTATTGTTCTCAATTTTTTTTTTTTTTTGTTTTTTCATTGTAAGGTGGCTTAGACTATTTGGAATCACGTGTAAGTGTTTTTATGGAACATCGAGTATATCTAGAACTTTCAAAAACTTTTGTTGGTACGGAATCTAGAGTATTTGATGTGGAAAAGATGCCAGTGTCCTTGAATTGTGTTTTCTTTGTAACCTTGTGGTGTATGGCGGACAAGAATGCTTGAATTTGCAATTTGTCCTATAATTTGCTTTCCAGCATGCATATTTAGTCGCATACCTTTAATTTTTGTTTTCTCTTGGTGAAAAACGCCACTCTTGTTCAAGCTTGCGCACTTAGTTCGGCTTCTTTCTTTTATTAAAATCCTCTAGGAGTTATTGGTAATATTGGAAAATCAACCAGAGATATGGTGTGAAAGAAGAAAAAAGGGAGTCATGTTCTGACCTGCAATTTGGTATTCAAACCCAAAGGGATAGTCTTGAAAATTTTGTGTCTAACGACATTGTTGGAAGTGCTCATGTAACTCCCTCAGACCACATGCTTTTTGATTAAGTTATAGGCTTGCTGTCTCCTAATGTTACTCTTGCATGCCTTTGGTTGTTTATTTTGAAGGTATCCCATGCCATTCCATTCCTTTCTCCCATAAGTAAAGTATGAAGTTGGAGATGGGTAAAAAAGAAGAATGTATACCCAGAAGGAAAACAGACTGAAAAAAATAAGTCGAAAAAGATTTTAGGACAATACTCGAAACTACTGATAAATGGTGTACCAGTTTATATGAATCACATAGAAAAGTCCTTTGCACTACATATATATCAATAAGGGCCAAACAAAAGAGAATGAAAGGAGCAAGAAGAAGAGAGATTCTCTTTTCAGACAATGGTGGCTTAGTCCCATGAATCAGAGTGAAAATTTCAAGAACTTTAACAGTCGTAGGATGAAGAGAGCTTTGGTCAGATTATTCCATCTTGCTACCACCTGTTCTGATTATGTCAAGCCTTAATAGTCAAGTCCCCTTGGTTTAATGAACTTTGAAAGTCCTATCAGCAGATCTCTATATTTGCTTTTTGGGATTTGTTTTTTTTTTTTTTGGAAGGAAATACTTATTTTTGCTTTTCATATTCTGTGTCTTAGATTTTTTCCTCCGGGAACCTAAATATAAGGTGTTATGGATCCTTTCTTGTCACTTAAACCTCTCCAATTCTTCTATGTTCTTCTAACATCTTTCCTGGAGTAAAAACCTTTAAATTCTCCCGAAAATTACTACCAAGGATCCATGGGACGTGCAACAATGTAACCAGATACTATAATAAAACATATGCTTCATGAATTATAAAAGTAAATTTCATTCTCATCTTCTTCTTAGTCGTATGACTTTTTAATATGTTTGGAATGGACCATTTATATGTCTTAGTACAATTAGGTATTCATGGATATGCTAGAAAATTTTCTGAAAATTAATTCCAACAAAAGAAAAAAGGGCAGCCCGGTGCATGAAGCTCCTGCTTTGTGCAGGGTCCAGGGAAGGGTCGGACCATTTACTGGTATTTAATTCCAACAGTTAAAAAAAAAGAGTGTCAAAGCTTCTAATTTACTGGTATTTTTTGTTATTTAGAGTAACTGACAAGAGAGAAATGCTCAAATCTCTATAAGGATCAAAGTTTATCATTGCAGTTGTTATTTGGCAATGTAGTTTTTCTTGTTTTTGTGATGGATTCAGCTTTAGTGAGATTTGAAAGAGCCCATTGTGCTGGTATTCTATGTGATTGGAGGGCATTGCATATCATTTTTTTTATTTATTTCAGTTAGATTTCTTAATTTCTTAAGAGGAAGATATCTTCACCTCCAATTTGTTTTTCTTCTTTCATACACACACAAGATTTGTGGTTCCATTAAACTGGAGTCCCATAAGGGAGAACTGGAGACAGTCTCAGGTGCTACTTTTACATAAAGTATCTGCTCTTAGAACACAAACCTGCATCTTTAAGGCTGCAAAATTAAGTCTTTTTCTGTGCACCAAGCAATGGATTGGCCACTATAGTTCATGTATCAAAAAGTTAAATTTTAACAAACTTCAAGATTGGCCTATTTAAGGTTTAAATTATGCACAGATATCATCATTTGAAGTTGTATCCGGAGGATGAATCTGGTCCTATGTCTACCAAGAAGCCTGTTGTTGTGGAATCATATGATGAGATTGTGTTCCCTGAGCCTTCGGAAGGTTTCTTCGCTCGTGTGCAGAGTCATCCTGCCGTAACCTTACCCAGATTACCTGCTGGTTTTACTTTGCCTCCCCCTGGTATGCCTTTCAATATGCATTTTTGCAAGGCATTTCTTTTTCCCCCCATAGTTACAACAATTATCTTTTTTTCTTTTTATCTTTTTGTGTTTTTATAGTACCAGTTGAGGATGCGAGTAAAAGGAAGAGAGGTGACACTAAAGATCATCCTCTAAGCCAGTGGTTTATGAACTTCTCTGAAGCAGATGAGCTCTTACAACTTGCAGCAGCTCGCCAGCAGGTCAGAAACAAGTCCATCTTTTCTTTTCATTACTATTTATTCCACTGTGTAAAAATATTAGATATTCATCAAAGTTTCTGTAATTGCGTTGTCATGTTCTCATGCATTTATTTTTGTCTACAATGTTATTGCTCTTGCCTCTTGGTTTCTCACCATCCTTATTCATCTAGATTATATATGTCTTTTCTGGATTCTTTTTCAAACCTCTACATCAGACTGCTTTCTGCCTGTCCCTCCTTGTTTCCAGATTACATTTTTTCTGACAAAATCATTCTAGAGAAATTCTCCTTTTTTTTATTTTACATGATGGATTATAGAGCCTTTGGCATTTTCTCTCAGTTACTTATTTATGCACTTGATACAAAAGTTTTCTCTACTGTTTCTTTTCTAAGTGGTTTATAGGGGTCAATGCCATCTATTCTCTTTGAATTTATTCATCTATATTATATGTCTTTTCTCAAACCTCTACCTCAGACTGCTTTCTTCCTGTCCCCTCCTTGTTTCCAGATTTCATTTTTTCCAACAAAATCATTCTAGAGAAATTCTCCTTTTTTTTTTATTTTACATGATGGATTATAGAGCCTTTGGCATTTTCTCTCAGTTATTTATGCACTTGGTACAAAAGTTTTCTCTACTGTTTCTTTTCTAAGTGGTTTATAGGGGTCAATGCCATCTCTTCTCTTTGAATTTATTTCTATTCCGAAGGCATTTTCTTCTTTATAAATGAAAGTTTTCTGCTTCTACCTTCCAGTGTTCATTTTATTCCTGAAAAATCTCCTTATAGGTATCCCTTTATGAACATTATAAATTATAGAGGCTTGAAGTCAAATACTTCTTTATGGACTTAATATAGAAGCTTCTTCTTCTTATTTATTTTTTTTTTTTCTTTCGTACTCTTCTCTTAGTGGTTCATTTATACTTTGCTTGCATTAGTATTAATTTGATCAAAGCAGATATTGGCAACAAGGGATTTGTATGGCTGACCCCAACTAGTTTGGGACTAAGGCTTAGTTGTTGTTGTTGTTGTACTCTCTTTTAGTGGTTAATATGGGTCAATGCCCACTTGATGCGGAACCTCAAGAATTGTGTCTTGACACCCTAAATCAGATTTGATATATAAACCCTAAATCCCAAATTAGGAACCCTAATTCCCAAATTAAGAATTTGTTCTTGGGTGGAATTACGGATCTTGACCCAATACTCAACTAGAAGTATGAACCAAAGATATCAAGATAAAAAGATGAATGCCATAAAGATTAATTTTCTTTGATAAGTTCGAAAACAAGTTCAATGAAGAACCAAAGAGAATTAGTCTCTCTTGAAACAAAACGCATAAACTAAAATCTGTCTCTATAATGCTTGAAAGCTAGGTATTTATATGTAGGAAATCCTAAAACTAATTAAAACATAAAGCCCAATTGAAATAGGCCAATTATGCTAATTTAAACATAAGCTAAATATAAGGCATAAGGTCCACATATTTGGATCATGTGAACTAGCCTTGGATCAGGCCCATCTCGTTATTTGGCGCTTCATCATTAGGCCCAAATGTCTTCTTGACCAATCCATCAAATGCTTCCTTGACTTTCTTAGTCCTTGCCCTTATAATAGGCCCACTTGGGAGTAGAATATCCTCTTGTGCAATTAGGGTTCGTGTGTTTGTATCACCACTTCTTCTCTTTGAATATGATTCTGTTCTGGAGGTGTTTTTCAATGTAAACTGGGAAATGTTGTGTGGCAAGTTGTGCCAGGAAGCACAAGTTAATTATATTCTAACTTTCAATGATAAAGAAAATGAGAAATGGTAACAACTAACAACTATAGAATGCTATTTTTCACTCCGCCTCACTATCTTTAGTTAAAACATGAACTTTACTCAACCATGAATATAATCATTAATCATTACTGACAAAACACATGAATAAACAATCAGCCTGTATGAATGACCAAAGGGAAAACTCCATAATGGGAAGAAATCTTTGTTGATGAACAGTTATCCTTCATCATCAGTTCATAGTTTTTTCTTGTGTTTGAATTCTCTTTTTATTTTCTGTATCTTAGTAAAACATCTTCCTAGAAAACATAGTCGAACAGTTCTTCAATTTGATGGAGACAAAAAGCTGGAGTGTCACATTTTGATGCAGAAATTGTCTAACTATTTTTGTTGCAGAAGGTAGGGGGTCCGACCATCTTTCTCCAAAAGATGGACCCATTTGTTTGTTATGTCTTAATCTCACATGAATTCTAGCATGTGCTTTTCAAGTATAGTTATATGTTGGACCCCCTAAAAACCAATAGATTTCATTTAGACATTTACGATCTACTTTCTCCATTATACTTCTTTCTCTATTTATTCTTGTTCTTCTAGTCTAAAATGCAACTTGATTCTCCTTTAGTCCTGCTCTGTCATATCATTGTTCACCATGTTACCTGATCTTTGACAACATCACATGCTGAGAATTCTCAGTTCTATCAATTAATGGCATCACGTTGATGTTGCAATGTCTTTGCACCCAAAACATTTTCAAATAGGGGTTGAAAATTATTCATTAATCATATATTTTTTTTATGATCTTTGAAACTGAGAATCATTGCCCAACATGTAAAGGCTATGCCACTGTAACTTCTGTAGTGATCATGGATGACAGAAACCAATATTTACTGTTGATGAGTTAAATGATGTTTTATCTGATTTATGTTATGCAAGAATTGAGTCTTCTTCCAGCAAGGATGTATTGAACTTTATTTCTGCGCAGGGGTGTGCAAGAGCATATATATGTGCGTTTGAGAGAAAGATAGAGTAAAATGAGGACTTGAAAAAAATCTCCATTTTATTAAAGAAACCATGCGTCTGACATATATCAATTCCCTCCAGTGTTTCAGCTGAAATTGTTTGCTAATCTTTTGTAACTCTTATGATATTGTTCAAAGTTGAAACCTTTTGACCTATCACTTCTTTGTCCCTTTGTGTTTAATAATGGATTAGCCTGGAGTGAATGAAGGTTACAAAGAATCATTTGGATGTATAGCTGCATCATCATGTGATAGAAAATTGACGAGTAGTCTTTCCTATTTTCGTTTGTGTCTTTAGTTGTTCTGACATGATATATATATATATATAGCTGAGATGGAAGTAGGTTATGTACATCCACTCCATTTCCGGCACAACATGAATCCACCTCCTAATCTCATTTCAGCATCAAAAGCATGGAACGTAATTATTTATGCACTTGCTCTCTACCATCTCATTGCATATAATGACTTGGAATGCTTGACTTTATTTTTTACTGAATCCAAGTAGTGAAATTGTTCGTAGATAGAACCATAAAAGCACCATCCTTTGTTATGTTTCATCAAAATTTGAAGGTATTTCAGAAATGTAACTTCTTGAAAAATATAGAAAAAACCATCTGAGGTCAATATGATTAAAAAATTTAACAAAAACATACACTGTGATAGAGAATGTAATGTGATATAATTAAATGAATTGGTTTAATGATCGAACTAGAAATGCATTTGATTATAATATATTTTCTTCCATTTCGGTTTATGAAATATCCATCCAGTTGTTTGATGGATGTGGATAATTGTCAATTATTGAAACAGAACCTTGCTTTTCAAAAGTTAAGTTAATGGTAAGATGTATTTGTCATTCATAATGGCCGGTATGGTGTGAGGCCATTAGATTGCAACTGAAATAACATTAGATCTCAAAAACTAAATCGTTGACATGCTTGGGAATAGAATTGGACACCTCTAGGTTGTAGTTGTACTTTTACCTTGTTTGCTATGAAGGCACTTTATGTTGTTATCATGTTAGTTGATCTGTCATATAGCATTACTTGAAATTGCTGAAATGTCACTTCTTTATTATACAAAGTTTTGGGAGAATTGAGGATGTCAACCATAAGATTGATGCTGTTGGTTGAAGTGGATAAACGGAACAAGAGTCTTATGTGGCACTGTCAATATTACAGGACTGCAATTCTACCATGTCATATGTCAACGAGTATTAGGCAGTAAAGGAACAATATGACTATGTTAACAGAGAAGAAATGAGGATGCTAAGAATGATATGTGAAAATTTAAGGATGGACCAGATAAAAAGTTAAGGTATTCACAGAAAAATTCAGAAAAGGGAGATTCAGATGGGCTGGATATGTGCATCATAGGCCAACAACTTCAACGTATTGAAGCTGCAGGATAAAAAAAAAAAAAAATGGAAGGACCAGACCTAGGACAACTTTGTAGGAAGTAGTGAAAAATATTTACAACCCATATCTTTCTAAAGATATAATCTAAACTAGGTGAAATGGCGGACGAGGGTCTATGGAAGGACCAGACCTAGGACAACTAGTTGAGTTTAGTTGCATCTCTTCAAGATCTATTTTACAGAATGGGTTGTGAAAATTTGATATACTCGAGGACAGTGGTTTCGCTGTATGCTTTCTCAATGAAGCCATGATAAACTTCTAATAATTTTCTAAGCTTTTTAATGAATAAGCAGAAAAAGATGTTTCATGTCGTGTATCTGCAGTCTTTTATGTATTGGCAATAGTTACTTAGACAATCAGTACCTTATTTCTGGAAATGGGAAACTACTTCTGGTATTGGTCACTCGTATATATTTCCCATTTGATTTTGTATCTTCAATTTCTTTTTTACTTATATTAAAATGAAATGAACCATGGTCTGTGGGAACATTTTTGGATTTGATAAATAAGTCCGATGATTATGGAGATAAAAATCCTGCTGATTCTATTTATCCTTTTTGCATTAGAAGCATTGTTTCTCAATTTGCTCAAGCCTGTTAAATGAAATAATTTGACAATTTAGATTCTTTGTATTGAATAGGTGCAAGCTCATATTGCAAAACTCAGAAGACAGATAAGCTTGATAGATGGGCAGCATCAACAGATGAAATCTCCCTCTGACCACTGACTATACATTAACACTTGTGAATTTCTTGAGATTTCTACTTCACATTGTTTTTGGAGCAGCAGCTGCACATGATGGCATAGGATGTAACAATAATATTTATCTTCTCAACTGTTGGGAGATTCTTTCACTTTGCCTCTTCTCATCTTCTTTTTTATTCTCCCCTTAACTTCCTATTCAGTCCTTACAAATGAAAATGTATCTCTGTACTAATAAACAAAAGGAAAATGTATAATTTGATTCTTTAGAAGTAAATATGAATATTACTCAACTGTCTGCATCTGAAAGTATGGACTTTCAAGAGCGCATTTGATATGCTTGCATTGCAATTGATATGCTACCTTTTAAAGTTAGCTAAACAAAAACAAAAGTTGGAAGAGGAGGCGGATGAAAAGAAATAAAAATTACATGCTCTTTACTTCTCAGTATTGATGTGTTTCAAGAGTATTGATGTGTTTCAAGAAATATTCGGCAATGTTAGGGGCATAAAAGTTATGCACATTCCCATTCATGAATGTCATTTATCAAAATATTTTGACTATGTGGCATTGAAATATAGTTTGAGATTCCAGTAACTCTTGTATCACTTCTAACCTTTGCAATGTTTAGCATGCGTATTGCTGTCCTGAACATATCAATCACCTTAGTTGAATTTAGCTTCCAGATTTCTTTGGTTAAAACATTCTTGCAGAGTTCATGTGCTTATATTGAAGTCTGCCTCCAGTGAATTATATGCAAATAAAGATGAGGGTCCTTCTTAAGTACTTGTATCAGTCCTTTCCTTTGTGACTCTCTTTCTAGATGGTAAATAGAAATAGGTTCAACTATTCTGGCATTTGGATGGGACCTGCTCGTGTTGTCTTGGTCATTTCAATTCCTGTGTCACTCTCATCTTGATTTCGCACATCCCAGGTACAATCCTATCCTTAATTCTTATAAATTGTCTTAATTTTTTTCTTTTGAAGTAGGTCCAGCTGACTAATATTCTGTTCTCACAACTGGCTCAAGTCCATCTCTATCTAGGCTAGGCTTTTTGTGGTCAAGATCCTAATCTAATTATTAATGTTTGCTTAATTGTCTTTTTAGTTGGCCATGCCATATTAGGAGTGGTGTCCTTCATTCATAAAGGTACTATTTCTATGTTGTCTAACATGTTCGTATTAGAGGAAATCCCATTCAACAATTATGCTTGATCAAAGTTCGATATTGCATGCCACTCTGCGTTCTAGGACCCTTGTTAGCACTGCCCTTACAACCCATGTGAGTGTGCTTAGTTTTTGCTTGTTTACATTTCTAGGGCATCCCCATCTGTTACCTGAGTGTTAGAGTGTACATATATAAAATCATGACGCTGATGACATAGGTGAAGTTTTTTCCACATGAGCTGTTCTTGTTTATACCCATAATATGTAAAGAAACGGATGGTGCTATATCACATGGTTGTTTATAGTACCATGGCTTCAATTATGACTTTCTAGCTATCTCTAGCAGAATGGACAAATTAACTAATGGAAAATTACAAAGACTTGGCAAGTAAAATTAGCCATTTCAAATAGTTCAATTGATCTTACAAGATCGTACTCCGTTGTCTTTACAGGGAGTTTTGGGGGCAAGAGTAACATGGCCTTCATGTGCTGAACAATAGGCAGAGTCATTATCAACTATAAAGAAAATGCCTTGCTCTCTCTCAGCGGGGTACCGTATATCGGCGTGTTTGGTGGGCCTCTCCAGTCTCCAATTTTTATTGTCCGTTCTTCTGAGAAATCTCATTCACAGAACATGAAAGAGTTTCTCTCAAAGACGGTGACCTATTGGGTAATTTCTTTTATTTTTGGATTTAGCTGTGAAAAAAATTTTATCTCACTGTGACAGTTGTATGCATGCATGTATGTTGATATATACATAAAGGTATGAGAAGCTATTATCAATAAAATTAGAGTTAATAAACCCTTCAAGAGTTGGATCGTTCTCAACATGGATTTGAGGAATAGATAAATTTTAACTCGGCTAATTTAGAGTTACAACTTAAAATTATTTCCAGACGTTATTTCTTACACTTAATAACGGACAGTACCCTGAGGGTATGTATACGTCTATGCTTCGAGAAAAACGAGAGGAGAAGTCAGCACTGCTGAGAATTTCCCTATCATGCATTGAATCTAGTTGTTGCAGATCACTTTCTGAGCCTATCTAACTTGTTTGAAATGGAAGCAGGCTCGAAAGATTTCAGTGGTGCACATTCTAGACATATTTATGTCTGACATAACTTTGCTCTTCTATTTTGATGGTGGTGATTTGAGCTGGACCACATAGGGTAACCTCTTCTGTTGATACCCTTTTTCTTTGGTAGCTAACACTGCTCTACTTGATAATTAGATAAATAAGGATTTCAAATTTAACAAAAAAACATCTATAACTTCTTAGCTTAGTTAAGTCATTTAAAAGTACACCGTACTTTAGCTTATCTAATCTCCATTCCCTGAAGCTGTGTTCATAGTTGTCATTAGAAAGAGCATATAAGCGATTAACAAGCGAATAGTAAGTTTAATTAAGCTCATAATGCTCTTCCAAGTTCTAAGTACCATTGGATGATTAGATGGAACAAATAGGAATGGTTGTTTCATTTTTATATTTGGTAGAAACAATTTGATGTATAGGTGCCATTAAATTATTGTTGAAACTTGGAAAGGACAGCTAGTATTAAATTTTTGTTGTTGAACCTACTGTATTTGGATTAAAGAAGGTTTAATTCAGTTGAGTTGACTACCTTAAAAATTAAGGTTTCCTTATTTTAAGATATGAAGACATATGAGACCATCCATACTTCATCTGGCATTGGCTTGTCTCTTTGCAAACCAAAAGCAGTCTTAACTGCAATCTCTACACACTAATATGAGAGACAAATGCAGCTTTCTTGGTATAGGTACTTGAATAAAAAAAACTAGACTATATGTGACTTGAAGTAGAATACCTGAGAGTAAATTAGTCGACAAATGTAATTTCTGATACTAACAATTTTGTAAGACATTAAAAAAGAAAAGAAAAAACTATAGGTGTATATGTGTAAAGGGTAGGTTTTTTAGGGTTAGGCCTAAGTATCTTATCAGTAAATTTGACAATGTCAAGAGGGTAAAGTTGTATAGGTCAAGACCTGCAATGGCAGTAACATACACATGGGTTTGCGAAATATTTGGATGGACTGTGTAAGAACTGTTGTTTTTATGTGTCAATTAGTCACAGAATCACAAGCCACAACAATAACAAAAAACCAAACCTCAATAGTGTTGTACTCTTCAGTACACTTTAGTTTTTGGCCCGTGATTTCAGGTATATTAGGACAGAGTGAGAGAGATTAATTTTAGAACTAAAAACATTTTAAATATGCAGTGAAGGTTAGAAACTGAATAGGCTGCACTATTCTCAATACACTAATGTTGTCTTTATGCGAACAAAGGACATAGGAAACCAAGACGTTTTATACGGTTATGGACACTGAGACTAGGCAGAAAGAGCTGAACTTTGCTATGTGTTGTAATATGACTTCAAAAGATTAGATGGAGACTCTCAAAAATGATATTTGAGATCTTGCTATAAATTGGTAACTGCATGCATGGCAGAGTGATTGTGGAGTTGGTATGAACTCAGAACTAATATAGAGAAAAAAAAAACAGAAAAACCTGAAATGAATTATTTTTTAACATAGAAGGGAGATTTTACATTAATTTGACATTCACTCTTACATAATTTTACCTTTAGCATTAGGGTTTCTGTTCGGCAAAATTTGGCATTAGCATTTAGCTGTTAGCAGTTTGAATAGTTTTTTATATAATGCTAGACCTTAAATAAGTTAACTTTTTATAAAATATTACTTTAATCTGTAAAAATTAATTCAAATGCTATGTCATCGAATCCTATAAAAATCAATACGCTAAAAATTTTAAAAAGTTGTTACCAAGCACAAACACATCCTATATCAAGACATAAGGTAAAAACCTGAAATGAAATTGAACACCTCAAAGATTCAAATTCTGACATCACTTTCTTATAAAGAGTCTGCAATGTACAAAAAATGAATAAAATAAGAAACAACTTGAAGATAAAGTAATGGAGCTTAATTAATTACATTCTGAAACATAATTACATACCAAAGTACACTAAAATTAGAGCAAACAGAATAGACCAAGTCCTAAACGTCACCCATGTAAAAAGATGAGAAAATGGTAAAGAGAAAAATCTTCAACTGAGAAATTAATGCTGTGATATAGAGAGAGGGTCCACACTGTCATTAGGAGGGCCAACATAGAAGTGTACAACCAATGGGTTTGGTTCCCACCTTGTCTTTGCCTCACATACACATACCCCAAAACACCCGTGGCTTGTCCTTTGCCCCCACATCTCCACATGACCTCTCTCTTTCTCTCTCTCAACTTTCTTCATAAATAGCCCCATTACCCCTTCTATCCTGCCATCACCACCTGCACTCCACTCTCTCATCTACCCTCTCAACTGAACCATTCTTTTCTTTCCTCCAAAAAGCAAAAAATGGCTATCAGAAAATCTAACAAACTATCTCAAACAGCAGTGCTCAAGCAAATTCTTAAGAGATGTTCAAGTTTAGGCAAGAAACATGGATATGATGATGATGGTCTTCCTCTTGATGTACCAAAAGGCCATTTTGCAGTTTATGTTGGTGAAAATAGAAGTAGATACATAGTTCCTATATCTTTGTTAACTCATCCTGAGTTCCAATACCTACTTAGACAAGCTGAAGAAGAGTTTGGCTTTGATCATGAAATGGGGCTTACTATTCCTTGTGAAGAAGTTGTTTTTCGCTCTCTAACATCTTCACTAAGATAAACAAGAATTGGAGACATTAAAGGATTGTGTGATGATGTTGCTTGCATGGAGAAAGATGGCTATAAGATGAAGCCAAAATAGCTACTCTAAAATAGTTAGCTACTTTTTGGCCAGTCTTTTTTTCACCGTCTTCTTCACTGTGATTCTTGATCTTGGTTTTTTTTTTTAATTTTTTAATTTTTATGTATTGTATCTTTTAAACCCTTGATCTTGGGTTTTTTAAGTCTAATTACTAACGTAGAACCCAGAAAAAAAAGTGTTAATGGGTTAGCTAGATTTGTATAAAGTTTGGTTTTCCTCACAGATTGAGTTGTTAACACCACTGTGAGAGAAGTTTTTAAGCAACGCAGAAGTGTTATTTGCCCTCATTAATCTTACTTACTTCTTTCTCTCTCTCTCTTCTCTTCTCAGTGCATCTGGATTTTTTTTAAAAGGGAATGAATTGTCTATATTTAAACAGTGAAATGTAAGATTGACTATTTCAACAGTTTTTGAAAGAAATAAATTATCAAAATTTAAATGTAAAATTCTTGCAGCAGATACTCGATCACTGAATTATTAAACCGTAGACTAAAAATAATCTGAATTACAATGGCTTAATCTCTGTTTGAATGAATGGAATAGGTCAATTCTTAGTTGATAATAATTAAGATATGTGCATGGCTAGCTGGAAAAACAAAGTATGATATTTAGTCAAAATCAAATCAAATCAAGTCTATGTATGACTCTACAGAAGGGCATCTAAAGACACTCTTAAAACAATAGTTTTGTCAGAGAATGTGGGGTACTTAAGTATGTACGGATCTTCAGCTTACCTTTTCTTTTTCTTTGCCCTTTTCCATGAATTATTAGAGGTGCAGCATTCTCATAGTCACGGAGATTATTAATATAAACAAAATTATTTGCTTCAGGCACAACATTTGATAATATATATTTTTTTTAAATTTATTCGGCAAAATTAATTCTAACGGTCAAATTATTCTAGCAATTATAAGTATTTTCACTTAATTAAAATGATAAACACGGCATGAAACAACAAAATTAATTTTATCTAGCACACTTATAATATTTGTTAACGCATTTCCTTTCTAAAAAGTGCAATGAAACAACTTTTTGTTTAGTGGGTAAGTCATTTGATGGCCTTGATTTACGCATGTATGGTTACAACCGTTGGTTTTGTTAGTTTCAACCGCTATCATTTGTTAGGTTTTTATGTCAGAAAAGTACTACTTGTATTAAGGTATCGCTCGGCCCCCCAAAAAAAGGAGGACAACTTGTTAAGGATGTGATGTCAAACAAATATGAAATATTACATTGGAGTCCTTAGGTTCAATTTGATTTCATAGATTCAATATTCTTATATGTAAGAAAGTATAGTCCTTTCTTATAACCATTAGTATAGTGATTGAAGTTAAGAACTCGTATTTTTACTGCATTTAAATTCTATTTATAATTTCTGTCATTTTATCGTTACAAAATATCTTTTAAAGAATTAAATATGAACATGTGAATATAATGTTTGTTTTTTTTTTTTTTTTTATGGATAGATTATGAACATGATTCTTTCCCTCTAATTTGTTGGTCTAGAGCATAAATTTGCTCTTAAAATTTATGAAATTTGTCTTGTGGGCACCCTTAAATTGACGGGACCTATTATGATTCCATAATTTCACATTTCAGAAATAACTGTCCTCGTCAAAATGAAATAACTTATAAGAGTTCAATCGTAACTTTACACTTTTATATTTTATTTTAACGAGTGATATAATTATTACTGAAATGTAAAATTATAGAATTAGAATAGGTCTCCGCAAATTTAAGAGTGCCATAAGATAAATTCCGTAAACTTGATTGCCCTGATTTATTAGATGCATCTATCCTATCAAGGATTATAAATAGAGAGAAGATGATAGCTTCTGCATGTGCATGTGGAACAGCAAGTGTAGTCCTATTTGGTGCTAAATTTATTTATTATATTGTGATGTATTTTCATTATCATGCATGGATATGATAGATGTGTGGGTCTACTTCATCTTCTTCTTCTTACATTAATGTTAATTATAATCCAAAAGCAAAACTTACATATCCATGTCTGCATTTACATTGTTTATATGTATCGGTAATATATAGATATAGAAAATTCAAATCACATGACCATAATAACTCTTATCTTATCTCCTATGATTCTTGTGGTCCATCTTACCTCTTCTAATTCATTTTGAACTTCTACACATACTTGTCATGCTTCAATTCACTAATTCACAATCTTTTTTTTTATATATAGGAATTGAATTGAATCGAATCAAATCTAAGCATATGGGTATGTTGGGTAAAATTAGTTATTTTAATAGTTACTAGCTGTCCTAGTAGCTATTAGCTAGCTATTTAACTAGCGTTTTATTAATTCAAAGAAAATAACATTTCATAATCAGCTTCCTCAAACTCTAAATATTTCTATAAACGTTGCATCACCGACAATATAAATAATAGAAATAATATTTTAACTTTAGCCAAAATGATAAATGCTTATCTCTAAAATTGTTGCTGAACATAGTCTATATTTAACAACTTTCTTCACCGGAAGAGCCAAATTTTTACAAGCAATTGTCACATTCAAGCTTCCCACCATGAATTTGGACAAAATTTAAGAAAAAAGGTAGGGAAATAATGAAGTTGTTGATGGTATATATGTATGATAATAGAGAGGGTGATGGGCCTATGTGCACCGTTAAAATGAGGTTGTTGATGAAAAGGATAGGGCATATAGCCCTAAGATAGAAGATATCCAAAGGGCTAGAGTACTCATCTTCAACTATAAGCCTTACATTTTTTTTCTGATAATTCCATTCCCTAAAAGCAACAGTTTTGTAAAGCTATCATACTTTCCTTTTGGGTCCGGCTAACGTCAAGTTGCATATCAATTGATTAATTAAATACGATTAGGATAGACAACGTTTTGCACCATTATTGAAGCTACTTTCTGCAAAATAATAAAAAGTATTCACTTTTTACATGGAATTTAAGGATTCGATTTCTCGGGTTGTTGGGCGAATTTTACCTAAATATACTCTAATCTGAATGTAAAAACACATATGTTGTAACATCTCTTTCCGGTTCACCCCTAAACCCGAATGAACCGAACCGAGACTCTATAAGCTGGTTGAACCTATGTTCTTTTAGGCTGATATCCTTATGTATGCTGAATATAATATCATGTTGTTGCTTTCTACATCAATTTTCTGCAAAATTGATGGAGATACAGATGAAGAAGATGGAGAAAAGAAGTGAGTAAAGGAGATGAAGATAAAGATGAAGAAGGGAAAGTGAAATGGATGTCTCGGGAAAGCTCCAATATAGCAATGATTTTATGTGAGAAATTACTAAATAGTACCTATATTTGCAACAGAATACAGGTTAATACCTAAACTTTATATTTGAGTGCAAGTAAGTCATAATCCTTATACTTTGATCTTTTTGTCTCATTTAAGTAAGTCCACTTTTTTTTATTCTTATTGTACATCCCATACTACCCCACTCTAGACTCTAATGGCTCGAACCGGATTTTGGTTCAACCGGACTCAACTCGACTTTATGCAACGACTCGAGTCAGTAAGATGTCACATATGTAAACTGAGGAAAAAAAAATTATTGTAGATATTATACACCTATTTCATAAGTGAAGAGTATTTCAAGAATTATTTATTTAAATAATATTTTTTCCATTTTTTCAATAAAAAGACATTCATACTTGTTTTTTGTCAACGTGCTATTATCACATTGTTCATATACATACATTATGCACAATTTTTATGTAACATTCACCTCTAATCATAATTTAAAGAGCATTAAAAATAAGTTTAAAAGGAATATAAAACGCAGGCCTAAAACATATGCATGACTTAGCCTATCAATATTTATTTGGTACCCAAAATTTTAGAGAAAATATATTGTGCTCCAAGAATTATGACTTTCGATACACATTGTCACACGAGTAATGAATTTTTTATATTTTTCAATTTTTTAATAAGTATTTATCAATTTAATTTTATAAGTTGAAATGTTGAACAGAATAATTTCGCAAATTGAACTGTTAATAGAAGTAATTTTATATGTTGAAACGTTTAGAGTGAAAATAAAAGTTGAGTATAAAAAAACCTTTCGTGAAAAGTACATCATGAATTTATATATTTGGCCATATTTATTTATTATTTGTTTGTGCTTGAAACAAGATATACAAAAGTGAGCAAACAGTCGATTCAGTTTAAAATAAAAAAGAATCAAGATTCAGAAGGACAAACTTAACTTCCAAGATCAAAATCGATATCAAAATTAATGTGAGAATCAAATTGAATCAAACCAACTCGATTCGATAGGTCATTCTTTAATAGGACAAATACAATTTGAAACTTAACCGATTAGATTTTATCAAACCAAGTGAATTATCTTAAAACTTCAGTTTGAACCGAAGTCAACCGAGAAATGAAATTATTGTAAACAAATCAACCAAATCAAATACCGTGAATTCGGTTTAATAGGCCATTTTGCTCGCCCCTAAATCAAACTGAACTAAGATAGATAATATGAATTAAAGATTCAGTTAGATAAAGAATCCTTTATTTGTTTGTGTTTGGAAGAGAAGAAAAAACTAACCAATCCATGGATTGCACATTTCTACCTCTCTTTCTCAGTTGCACATACACAACTAACAAACACTTTTGCTTCTTTCCTTTTATTTTTATTAATAATTTTGTTTGGCTGTAATTTGATAATCAACAATTTGAAGCAACATTTATAATATAGGACCACTATTAACTAAAGAGGTGCAAGAAAGGCTGCCAATGGTTAGATGGTCCTTCTTCTCTTTTCTTTTAATGCAGTGTTTTTGTGTTTCTTTTTCTTTATATTTCAGCCACAGAAGAATGCCCTGACTGACAATTACTACAACTGTTTCTAATGTACATAAATAATTATATATCAGCTGTTTCTCCAAATCCCTTAGCTCCATAAGAATATCTTCTGTTACACAAAATCTATTACATAGAATTTCCTCCTCAGAAAATAATATCTTTGCCCATTATTGCCTTGGTCTTTTTTGCATCCCCATCCTCTCATCTCATCTCTCTTTTTCCTTAATGGGTCTTATTTGTCTGGACTAAAAAAAAGAAAATAATGAAGGAATTCAGGAAATATTACTAATTAAAAACAACATTAATTGTGGCCAAACTCATAAATCCCCTTGCCACCACTACATCTGCCATTGCCTCAAAGGTTTTTTTTTTTTTTTTTTTTGGTATTGGAAAAAGGGAATTCGAACTTGAATGTATTGCCACGTCGCAATACACTTACCACTATTTACAATGAATCCATGCGCTTATCTATAATTCTATATTTAAAATACATTTGATCATGTTGTATTATGGTCAAATGCATAAATTTATCTCTTATCGTATAGACCTTTTTATACTAGCAATGACAATTTTTTTTTTTTTGTTCTTTGCATTTATTGGCAAAATATTTATTTAATGTGTGATTAATATAATTAAAGTATTCAAGGGAATGTCAAAATAAAAATTGAAGGAGCCATAAAAGTTTTTACCAGTAAGTTTACGCATGGAGTGATATAAAGTAAGGTTGATATATTTTCAGTATACAAGTCCGTGAAGGTTTTTATTCAGATCTACAAAGTACATGCCCAATATGACCCCTACACATCAACAGCTCTTTGCCACTTTATCCTCTCTACGGTACCTACCCTAATTTAAGACCCTTGCTCCTCCTTTCTTTCTGCCTTGATAAGCTCTTTTTTATCCTTTCTATTTAAATTTTTTAATTTCAGTATAATTACTTTTCCTTTAATAGAATGAGGAAATTTCAATTTAAATGGCATCTTAGACTGGGGAAAGGTCATCCCTCAAAAAAAAAAGAATGGGGAAAATTCAATTTAATTAATAGATTGTGCAAAATTGACCTAAAAAACAAAAAACAAATGCTATTTGCCTTCTCAATCTCATAATTGAAAGACAATAAAAGAAAAAAAAAGTATTTATGTGATATATTATTGTAGTAGTTATTTATTGAGAAATTATTTATGTATTGGACATTGGTAATTAATGCTTATTTCTATAATAAAGTATGTCCATTTGTGTATAATTATATATATAATTAACAACTAAATTATAATATCATTTAAAGAATCTTTATCGACAACCAAACAAAGAGAAAATAACAGTAAAAGAAAAGAAAATTAAAGAAATCAAAAACAGAAGGCATAAATTAATTAAAAGGAAGAATAATTATCTGTCATCAAGTATAAACAAGAAAATTATATTTATTAATTAATAACTTAAACCAAAAGCAAATGTTAATAATCCATCCATAACAACAAAATCTTTCCATTTGATTATCATTATGGATTTGGAGACAAAATTCACATGTACCAACTACTTGAACAATGAAAATATGTCTTGTCTTTCACATCAAAAATTCAGGGGGAAAAAAAAAACAATGAGTTGGAGATTTAAATCTTATGGACATCAAAATAAGTTTACAGTTGTCTTTACATATATCTTCTGCACTTTGTGTCCAATGGCCCACTCATGTCTAGTTGAATTTCTTGGAAGGAGACTCTGTCTCTTCAATTTCACCCTCCATGCATATCAAATCAATATATATTGCTTTAAAATCTTTTGTAATTCATTTGAATTCTTTGATTTTATTTATTGACAGATTTGTATAAATTAATTCTATTGGTCTTGCTTATATAGACCAACTGATATATCTTCATCGATTTTAATCTCGAATTTTAAAATTTGGATTGTGTTTGACAATAGCTGTTTAAGTAACATTTAGTGTTTTGACTGATATTAAATAATACTTAAACGTTTATTCGGTAACATAACGTTTGAACTAGTTTTAGAGATGTGGTAGTGTTTTGTGAAAAGTTAACTCATGTAACGTTTAAATTTTAGCATTTCATGAAAAACTACTAAAATAGCTAACAGTCAAATACTAGTAAAATAACTAACAGCTAATTTTGCCAAATATATTCTTAGTCTGTTTAGATGAAACCCTGGAATCATATTAAAGACTGTTACATGAGCTTACTATAATTTGTAGCTTATATTCTTTAAAATAATTTTAAAATTTGTAAACTTCTAAATGCTTTCATTGAACGAAACTTTTATGAAACCATACGCAGAAGATATATAAATAAAATTGCTTTATGTTTTTGGGATGAAGGTGCTATGGTGGTTGAGCAATCAAACTATAATTGCTATAATGATTAATATCGTGCCTTAAACATATCAAATCAAGTCCTCTTCTTGTTCCTTAATTATCATTCCCCAAAATTACGGTTCCCATGCAATTGAAAGCGAAAGGAAAGCCTCCAACATTGACAATTAAGTTGTTTATGCCTCACCAAACTTTGATAATTTTTCCCATCTTAAAAAAAATGCAAAAAAGATTTCAACTTAATCATTCCACTTGCATGCTTCAAGTATTTACTTGATGTTGATTGCCCTTGTTAAATACATAACATACCAGATGTGATCTGGTTAGTTTTTTTCACTTATATGAAAAGTGATAATTCTCGAGTTCGAATCTTATCGATCACAAGAATTTTCATCAATTTGGTGAGTTAAAAGAAAGACTATATCTATTGTGTCACAAGCCCTATGTATGCATTTAAAGATTTTAGTTAAATAATTAGTAAGTTCACGAGTACAATGCCATTGATCTCCAAATAGGAAAGGTTGTCATCTACATGACAAGGTAATTAATGTCCTTCTTCTTCTTCTTCTTCTTCTTATTATTATTATATTATTATTGAATTACATAAAACGTTTCCAACTTAATAATATTACCATAAAAAAGACAAACTTAAACAGAAAAAAATTAGTACAATCATCAAACATGTATATGCATTTTTTTCATATTTATACGAGATCCATCCTTCATAATTTTAAGTGAATACTATATAAATATTAATGTCCGAATATATTATTTTCATATATAATGAGTGTATTTATAATTTCTCGTTTAGAAGAAAAAGATTAAATCACATATACATTTTATAGTTACTAATAAAACAATCAAGTTAAACTCTTAATTTTTTTTTATCACTCGATATAATCCAATAGTGATCGGACCTACTTCAAACAATGAGTTTTCATGTCGGGGGGTTTAGATCAATAACTTCGTTTTGCCAAAAATGTAATTCACATTGTAGGATATTTGAAGCCACACAAGAACAACAAAATCCATAAAGAGGATATCCATATAACTTTGATTTGAAGCTGGCATTCCAAACAGATCCTACTCATAACCGACAAGAAATTAAAACTTGAAAAGTAGTTTTTTTAAGGAAAAGAAATTCAAATCGAACTTGCATGGATCAAGAAAATGGAACATTTATAATGGCTGAAATTCAAGAATCGTATATATGATATATATGCATGGATGGAACTATCCTCCACCACCACCACCTATTGTTCAATACTTTGTATGTGTCTGTTTGTTGGTTGTGATTGTTAATGTTGTTAATAAAATAAAAATGTCTTTTTATGGTGAAGAAGAACAAGGAGAGCCACTTGTGTGGGGGAGCTAGGAGGTGAATGGGTGGTGTGGGGATAACATGTTTGGCACCAAATATACTCTATTGATACTATTAGTGGGTATTGTCGGACTAACTGTCCGCTACTTACTTTCCACAATGGTTCAATTTTCTCTTTAAATGATACAACAGTAAAATTGGTCCGGTTTTGAAATCAATTCACTGACTTTCTTGATTGATCCGCCGGGTCGGGCCGAATTTAATAATTATATTTATTTCGATAGTCATTTAAAATATATAGATAAATAAATTTAATTAAACTATCCAAAATTAGTAGAAATATTTACGTTAATAGATCATGCTTTCAGATTCCCACAATAATATATAAATCTCATATGTATATCATATGAATAAAATAAATAGAGATGTCAAATTGGATCTTGATAATACAAAAAAATGGCAATTAGCAACCGATATCGCGACCGCCAATGATCAAGTGCCAAATAGCAACCAATTTTTTATCAGCAGTGATAGATTAATTTTTTCACGGAATATTTTTAGAGGGAAAATATTTGCCGTTTTGCGATCATCTACGACCGATCGAAGACTCTCCAATAATTGGTCGCCAAATTAAGGCACCAAATTTACCGCTCTGTACTATGCGATCGATTTGCGATAAATTTGCGACCGCCTGTTTATTTCATTATAAAAACTTCTATAATTCATCAGTGACTCATTTGCCATCAGTTTGCGACCGATTGGCTACCAAAGTGCAACCGATGACTTGCTACGATCAATTTGCTACCAACAATACCAAGAACAATATAACAGATTAGTGACCAGCAAATTTGCAACCGTTTGTAACTACTCGTAAATCGGTCGCAATCATGTTTTAGCGACCGATGAACAATCGTTATTTACCGTTTTTTTTTTTATAGTGTGACATGTGATTATGATTCACGAAATATATAAATTTAAAAAATTAAAATTGACTCTTAACTTTTAATTTGTTCTTTAAATGAGTTGATCCCATTATGAAACTATTTAAAATGGATCATGTAATAAATTGACTCGCAAAATTTATTATCCCCTATTTAATTAAATGTATCATGTTGAATGTGTCAATTTAATCTGACCTAACACATTAATAACTTAATAATTTGTTATGCTATTAAGAATAAAATAGTCATTTTAACAACATAATAGGAAAAATTCTCTCCTTTTAATAAAATTTACCATATTGGTACTAATTTTTATGGTGAAAATAACTTGAACTCAAGATTTCTAACTCCTCGAATCCTTTATACCATACGAGAACGCCAACTAGCCCTGATTGATGTATAACCATATCCCGTTAGATGTTATGGGACTAGAATGGCAAATGGTCATCCCTAAATATTTTAAACATAATAACCCTGCTTTGGATGAGGGTATTTGAATGAAGGAAAATAACTATAGAAAATATTTAGGGAAAATTACTTTCCCTTGTTTGGGAAAAGAGGAAACCAGTGAAGTAATATTTTACTTATTTTTCATCTGGGTTCACATAAATTTATTTTCTTCCTTTCATTGTATCCAAACACAAGAGTGGAAAATAACTATATAAAGAAAATTAACAAATTTTCGATATTTCCCTTCTTCTCCTTTCCAAATAAAGGGTAAATGGCGTAGCAGAATGCAGGGCTTGGACATATAATGCTCCATCATTAGCTAGAAAGTTCAAAGTTCTATCAATCGGGTCAAAGAATGTTGACTACATTACTTGATAAATTTTACATGCAAAATCAGGAATACAGATTCTACAGAAGTGCAAAAGGAGAAAAGATTTGAACTTCCGGCTCTAAAAGTGGTAAATCTGACATGAATGGAGTTGAGCTTAACCTAAATTTGGAAAATATTAAATTTTATAATTTCACAAATTAGCACATTTTACTATACTAATAAAGTTTAAACTATACTAAATTTTTTTTATTCAAAAAAAAATCCATATTAGCAAATTTCAGTTTAAAAAATAGCAAAATTTAGTCCTATGTAAAATACTGAAATTGATTTATTATCTACATAGCGGATATTAAAATATTCTAGTATCCATAACTGTGTGATGTAAAAATTTGAAATTAAAATTAATATTTTTAATATTTTTGTTCAGCGATGACCTATTTTAGAATGAAAACTTAATTAATTTGATTATTCATGTGATAGTTGCTTGTTTTATATATGAAATTAAACAAATTAAAATGTAATTAATCTTCCTAATTGCAGAAAGAAAGTTTGGTCCCCGAACAGAACAAGTTGCTTCTGCGACATCATTATCAAAATCTTACAAATATTCTTTTCCATTTTTAACAATTAAATAAATAAAAAAATTTGAAAGGCAAAGGAGAGGACAGGACTGTACAAAGGGAATAGGGACAAAATTGTCCTACTCGAAAAGTACGAATCTGTACTGGGTCGTGCTTGTCATTCTCCACATAATAAATATTGTTTTTGTAAGGTTTATGATAAAGTCACCTGCTACCACCTATTTTCATAGAACAGTAGCTAATGCGAAAGTGACAGCACAGAATTGTGTTCTAAAATAGTAAAGGGTCAGATGTCACTCCTATGGGTGCTATTGCTGGGGATCAGTAGCACGTGATTACTGCCCCACTAATGGACTAATGGTCCAGGAACCATCAGAATTAGTGGAACATATGATGTGTGACCACATGTCATTTGGCAGGCCCAAGTATCACATGGACATTGTCATGGTTTTGTTCAGGTACATTCATTCATAAAGTTAATTTGTGGGATCTTTTTCAATAATAAAAATGTATTTGATTAGATTATTTTATTAAAAAAATTAAAATACTCCACTTTACTCAATAATTAAACATAAACATCCATTCAATTTATCTATCTTTTTTTATTTTTTTAAATCTTATTATCTTATTTATTTTCAAAAATAAATCTTAAAATTTTTTTTCTTTTTTTTTTCAATTATGAATTAAAAATTAAAGAAAAAAGAAGAAAAGATGATATTAATTTATAAAAATAAATAAAATAAAGCAATAGAGTAAAATAGTTTATTTTAATTTTTGGATGAGAAATTCCAGTTGAATATAATAATTTATGTAAAAATTATAGTTGAAAAACTTAATTGCAAATCTTTTTGGTTTAAATACCAAAATAGAAAAAAATTCAAAAACTACAAATATAATTAACACTAGTAAAAAAAAATAACTAAGAGTGTTGCTCATTGTAACCACAGGATAGATTGTTATCCTATGAACCATCAGTAACATCTTGTCATCCTACACACCATCAAATGTTATTCGGAAAGTAAATTGTGAATAGGTGCTCTTTTTTACACTGAGACAATCGAAAAAATATTTTTTAAAGAAAATATTACCGTTTTATTTTTATTTTTTTTCTAATATATATAATAAGAAATTTGAACCAAAACTAAGTTTGATGCATAGGTGAGCCGAGTGCAAGTAAGTCTTTCTTATTAGAAGACACGAGTTTCTTCTTACAAAATCACGGCAATTAACCGACACTTAAATTTAGTATACATAATTTAATCTAAGTAATATGGTTAATATTTAGATATCACATATAATAAAATGCAAATACAAGCAAATCTATCATCAAGAAGAGGAACTGACATCCTTCTCAGGAAAAAAAGAAAGAGGAATTGACATATACATCCTAGGTTTTACTCATCAATTCATAAACATTAGGTTTTACTCATCAATCATATCCTAAACTTTCTGTACCAATTTCATGACATATTTAATTTTTTATTCAAATTTATAACATCTATAGATAACAGAAGGAAAGAACAAGAGAAGTTTAAAAAAAAAAGCAAAAGAGTAGATGAAAACTGGGGAATTTTAATTGCAGAAACATGAAAATAAGTTCATCATATATTCAATTTATAATAGAAATAAATTGAAATAATAGAAATAAAGATCACACATGTAAGATGCATTAATTTGCAACACTCCCCTCAATTCATAATTATGGTCAATAATTCCAAGAGCATCTAAAAAACTCTCAAACTTAGCCTTTGCTAAGGCCTTGATTAGGAATAGAAGCCGCGCAATTGTCAGGTAAATTTTAAGCTGTTGATGTCGATATCCATCTAAAATTTTATTATCTGTGTCCACTCAAAATGCGTTTAATAAATATTAATTTATATTCGAACCGTTTAAATTTTTACTTTCCATACTCGTTCAAAATTCATTTAAATTATCTCTTAAATGGATAAAATATCCATAAATTTTAATCTATTTAAATTCACTATCAAACTGTTTAATAAAATGGGATAGTAGATATCCAAAAACTTATGTCTGTAACTTACCCATATCCACTATGATAATAATTTCATTATACGTGTCCGTCCCAAACCAATTTATAACTATATATATCTTTTTTATATAAATTGGAGCGGAACAGGTATTCTAAAATAACCACGTGACTTCTATCCTTATACGCGATAAATATATCTATACAGCACATTTAGTTAGAACAACAATCATTCGCATCACAAGCCCAATCTACATCAACAGATCCACTTAACTATCAATCTTTTATTGATCTTATACATAAGACCATGATGAAGAGATCCCTTTACGTGTCGTAGAAACCTTTTATGAGCATTAAATGAGGAGTCGTTGGTCTTTGCATGAACTAAGAAATAACACAACAGAGTAAGAGAACTTTTATCTTATAATAGTTAAAATACATCAATCTACCAAAAAGTTGTTAAACTTTCCTGGCATCCTTCAAAGGCTTTCCTTCATTTTTCTTTGGTTTTAGACAAATCTTCGTAGGTGTGGCTATTTCTTTTGACTCTGCCATTCCAAAATGCTCCATGAAGCCTTTTGCATAACCTTTTTAAGCTACAAAATATCATTGATCTTATTTCTCCACTTTTAAACCAAGAAAACATCCAACCTCACCTCAACTCTTTATCTCAAATTAACAAACAAATCATTTGTTAGGTGAAGAAATTTCAACTTCATTATCTTATGTAATCTGATAATCATCCACGTGCAATAAAACAAGCTCATCAATATTTAGATCTAGCTTTTACCAACAAGCTAGAATCTAAACCTGAAAATTTTCAATCAGCAAACATAGAGAGGAAATTGCTTGGAGATGAACCCTTGTGGATGCTCCGTGAATGTCTCATGATCTAGCTCCCTGCAAAGAAATTCATTCTTCACATCAAATTGCCATAACTTCTACCATTTAGAAGTAGCCAGAGAAATTATGGATCTTACTGTCACTGTTCTTACAAATGGGCTAAATATCTCCTCATAATCCAACTTGCAGCTTTGAGAAAATTTGTGTGCAATAAGTAGATTTTGAATTTATCAACTATCCAATTTAATTTTTTATCTAAACATTAAACACATTTATAACTAACTAGTTTTGTTTTTTTTGACGTGATTTGCATGTTGATTGTACTCGTTATATACTTGTCCGCTGTACTTGTTTAATTTTTTATTTATATAATACTAAAACATAAGTTCTTATTTAGAATAAAATAAATACAATGATTAATTTATATTACACTTTATCCTAAAAACGACTTATAAATGATTAATTTATAAATATGGATTCTTGAAATCCTTTTAGGTACCTAAAAAGAAAATCAAGTCATCACTTAATTTTCGAGCCCCTGTCTCCAACCCCAAATCAATATCTATATATAACTATAATGGAAAACAAAAAAATAAAAAAAAAATTACTGCAAGGTAAAAGAAAAAAAATGAAAAAATTATCTGAATTGTTTAAAAATAACACGACCAAAAATGATAATGGTAATCAAGGCTATAATAGCAGTATTATTGTAGTTTTTAGTTTTTCCTAATTTTCTAAACACTATTTTTCCTTCAAGTCAAATAGATTTAGGATATCAGAGAAAAAAATGTCAAAAAAAATTAAAAATATTTAATCATCAAAAAGTAATTTATTTATTGCAAGAAAGAAATAAATCTCTTACTAAATCAAAATAATAATAGCTACAAATTTATTTAGTAACAAAAAAAGAAAAATTATTATTAAAATTTTACGGAAATCAACATATACCAAGAAACAAATTATATTAAAAAATTTTACCAATTTGAAATTCAAAAATCAGCCCCTTCTGGAACTAAAAACGTATGATATGATGTATGAAATTTGATATTGATGAACAAAAAAAAAACTACTAAACTTAAGTCAATAAATAGAAATTACAAAGCAAATCATGCAAGGATCTAATATCGGTCGCTTAATGTTATTCTAGTCTATTCTTTCCCTACTGTTCATGGTTGCAAATTTAAATAAATGAATAAGTTAATTAATTAATAAAAAATATATTATATAAAAGAAACATTTTATCCTCGTCAAATTATCCCTACACCATACCCAAAAAAAAGGTACTACAATCCTAAAGTAAATATATTGCAGCACACCAAAAATACTTTTCTACAATGCTTCCCAAAAAAATACTTTTCTAATCTTAATAATAAAATGAAAAAAGAAAAAAAAAAATAGCTTACTTGGTGGTCTCCCGTAAGTTAGTGACTGAAAAACATTTCCTGATTTCTACCCTTATCCTCCACTTAGCTCAATGCGTAAATTAAAAATTTTCATTTTCATTAATTATAAATAACAAGAACTCTATTAGTATTTTATATACGGTTTAATGATAAATTTAAATATTTATTTAAATTTAATATATAATATCTACTATTTTTGCTTATACAGTTGGAGTTAAATCAAATACTTAAATATAAATTCGTTGCCTTTTTCTTTTATCTCTGTAAGTATTATTTTTTTCTCAAAAAATTACGGTTGCCTTACAAACGGTTATGATATTACTTGCTTGATTTTTTTATAATTAATAAATGATTATATAATAATACTATTAATTAATTTATAACGCGATAATCTTTACAAATTAATACATAAGCATATAATTAGAAAATTTCTAATTTCTGTTATCTTTGTATAACACAATTTGTTATTCTAATAATCATTAATATAAACATTAAACATAAGAGTTAAAGTAATGGTGGTAACAACTTTGAATTAAGTTAATTTTATTAATATAAATATAAAATTTTAACATAATAATACCTTAGAACACATAATACAATATTGAAACTTTCAATCATATTATTTGTTAATTATATAACTTTACTTAAAATGGGTTTGATGATAAATTTAAATACTTATTTTAAATATAATATAATTTTTTATCAGCAAATAAATTTATTTTAATAACTTATTGACGTCCATGAAAAAATTATTTCATCAAAGTACTATCCCGAGCCAATAGGCTTTCCATATATACCCAACCTAACTTGGTATAATATAATATTTACTCTTTTTTTCTTATAGTTGAATTTATATCAAATATTTAAAAACATACGTTTTTTATTTTTTATCTCTATACATATTGTTTTTTTTTAAATATTATTATTTAAGAAAATTAAAAATATGCATCTTTGCTGTAGAAAATTATTTTTTCATAAAAGTTGTTAGATGATTTGTTGCTTAAATAGGTATCCTTAAAAATCTGGATTCTTTTTGGAGGCGATTCCACGGTATTGTGATTATTAATATTTTTTAATAGATTACCTTTTTTAAATATATTATTGACATTTAACGGTATTGTGATTATTAATATTTTTTGATAAAGTTTCTTTTTTTTTTTTTTTTTTGAAAGGATGATAAATTTTCTTCTTATATTAATGTTATTTAATATATTATCTTCTCTTATATTGAGAAAAAAAAGTTTCTTAAATATTATTTATAGATTATTATCTAATTCTTAATGAAAATATAACTAAAAGGATATTTTAGAAATTCAAATTAAACAAAGGATTAAAGATTCGATTGCTCCTTTTCAAGTTCACTTGTCTTCTTTATCACGTGCGTTGCACGTTTATTATATTTGTTCTTTGCACTCGTTTAATTTTTTTGTTTACATCATATTAAAACATAATTTTTTTTATTTAGATTAAAATGAATAAAATATTTATTTACATGACACTTTGCCTTAAAATTACTTGTAATGCTATTTTTATGTACTTCTATTTTATATAAAGTGGTTTCAAAATAAAATTCAAGCTAACTTCTAAACCTAATTTTTAGATCCTAATTTATACAAATGCTTAAAACCCTAGTAAGTGTTCAAAAAGTAAATCAAGTTATCATTCAATCTTCAACATCTATCCCCTAATTTTAAGTCAATAACACTAATATTTCTTACTGCTAGATATAAGAAAATAAATGAAAAGCTGATTTAAATTGTTTAAAAATAATACGAGCCACAATGATAATAGAAATCACTTTGGTGATATTGACAGTATTATTTACTTAATACATTGGAAAAATGAATTTATTGACATGCACGAATCCTTGAAACCTCAAAAATAACAAAAAACAGAAATATATAATTCTAGTCTTTTTCTTAATTATCCAAACACTGTTTTCTTTCAAGTTAAAAAGATTTAGTATGTGTGGAAAAAATATCAAAAAATTAAAAATGTTTAATCATCGAGAGACCATCTTTATATATATATATATATATATATATATATATATATATATATATATATATATATATATATATATAACAATCTTTTTTATAAATGTTTTTTTTTATTTTCTTGCATATTAAAATTTACTTTAAAATTAGGATAATAATCTGTTTTTTGAAAAATTAATATCCTAATTAATCAGTTAAAGTAATAATTAGTCATTGGCTTCTCATTGTAAAGGAATCGCAAAGAAAAGTGAGTTCATGTTTCCATCAGCTTTGGGTTTTGATTTATTTTTTAATTTCTTTTCATCATATTCAATTTTGGGATTGAAATCAAACAGAAAAAATTTTTAATCTCATCTTAATTGTATTCCTCTTATTTTTCTCCTTCAACTTCTCCCTCTTATTTTTAATATTACAATTTATCAATTATTAAAAACTCAAATTATTTAATAAACTCAAATTATTATCAATTATCTAAAAGTTATTTTAAGATTTTTAAAATTTCACTAAGCTTATTATAGATAATCTCATTATTCCCTCTCATTCACACGTTTATGTACAGTATATTAAAAATTTTCCTTTTATTTAAAAAATAAGAATTAAAAATTTTAAACTTAATTATGGATATGTATTTATTTGAAAATATATTTTAAAAAAACATATACAATCAAATTATATAATCATAAATCAAAAAGAATATTAAAATAAAAAGTAATTTTTTAGTCCTCTCCTAAAATAAAATATTTTTAATCAAATAACAAATATAGATTTCAAAAGTTTAAAAATTTAAAAATTTTCAAATGCCTTGTTATCACATATACTTATTTAAATAAAATAAACTTGAAAAAGTTAAACTCAAAAATTTATACATATTTGTTTAAAAAATTAGTATTAACAAAATATCCAATCAAATCAAAGAAAAATTTTACTACATTTTTTTAAATTGGCAGTGACTAAATTACTTTTTAGGGTATCTTAAATATAGTTAAGGTATTATTGGAAACTATTCTCCCGCGTCCCCACATTTATATATAGTATAAATCGTTTTATAGTAATTATTTTATCTTAAAATATAAGTTTTTAAAAGCATTTTAAGGAGTATAATTTTTTTTTTCAATCTTGTTTTTATTTATATTATAATTAGGTACAATATAATAATGTGATATATGAATAATATTTATTTTGTTATAATTTAAAAGAATTAATTATTTTCTTAATTTCGGTATAAAAATTTTTAACTGACTTATATTTTATAAGAGAGAATATAGATTCCACTCGCAATTTGGCACTAAGTGATGATTTTATGGGAAGAAAGAAAATATAGGTAGAAAATGCATTGAGAATCTCATCTCATCCCTTGTTTAGAACAAGGAAGAAAATTTAGAAAAAAAGAAAATTTTAAATATTTTCCTTTCTCTTCCATTATTTCTCAATCTCTTCAAATTGGAGAAAATTCATTCCAAATCAAACATAAAGTGAATAATAAGATGGGAAAATAATAGTAACAGTTTTTTCTTATTTTCGTTCCTCTCCTTTCCAAACATAGCATTATTCGCAATGGAACACAGCCAAACCAATAGGATTGTGGCACTCTCCAAAATTAAAAAAAAAAAAAAAAAAATTTAATGTCAAATTTTTTTTATAAAAAAAAAAATACATATTTTAATTTTACCACTTAATTATTTTTTGGCCATAACTAAGCATGAAGTAATATAGCAATAATTAATTTTTGGGATTATTATATTTATTGAGTTTCTAATTTATTTAGATAAGTTCGATGTAAACTCAGAAAAGAAATATCATTTGATAGAACCAAAAAACTTTATTAGCTTTAGTCAGTATTTGAATCAATCAATCATTTTTTTATCTTCTCCCTTTCTTTGCGATTATTTTCTTTTAGTTGTGAAAGTAACATATGCGAAAAGTATATTTTAGTATTCAATTAATCATAAATTCTTTTTTTTTTTCATCATTTTCCTAGTCATTCACTCTCCTTAACAGTAAATTTTTTTCATTTTCTCCAATAGAACGTCAGTTAAAATTTTAAGCTATATTTAGTAAGCTGCAATAAAACATTACTGTAATGTAATCAAATATAAGGTTTACATTGCAGCTATATTTAATTATATTATATTATATTATATTTCATTACAGTTATAAAATATTATATTAATTTCTAAAACAATTTTTTTGAGGAATTTAATGTTAGACAAATAAGTTTTTAAGGTCTCAATAATCAAAGATGACCAAAATTCAAGTACTTTAGGATGTGATTGGCAAATCAATAAATCAAAAGAACATTTGGATGGGAAAGGGATCTAAAGCCAGCTGTTTCAAAAGACTTAGAAGGGCCTTTAATGGAACAAAGTTTGGACTGTTTAAAGGGCAAGATTAGACAAGGGAGGGTCCTACTTGTAAAGGCTTGAAAAGTCCAATAGATAAAAAATAGTTACGTCCAATTTCAAAACAAAATTTCCCAACTAAATTTTAAATTCTTATAATTGACCCATAATTCATGTTTTTAACTTTGCAACAATCAATCAACAATATGCTGACTAGCCCTTAAACTTTGTAAATTTTATTGATTGAACCCCTAAAATTTAATTTGTCCACATTGAACCTTTTTTTTTTTTGTTTAAATAAGAGAGCATAAATAAAATTTAGCTACCAAATTAGTTAAATGATCAGCCACAAAATTAGCTTCTGGATAAACATAATAAAGAGAGCACTCTCAATCACGAAGTAACAAACTCTGAATATCCAAAACAAGAACTGCTAAAGGATGAGCGTGATGCAAAACTGAATGAACTAATTGCACAACCTCTAAACAATTAGACTCCATAATAAAAATATTTGCCACTTTAGATTAATTATCTGGAGAATTTAAAAAATGCTCTCCTCCCTTTGCTTTTTCCCTCACTGTTTCTAGACAAGGGAAAAATATTTTCTTTATTTTTATTATTTTCCTCATGTATTTTTATCCCTTAAAAAATTTTTCATTAATACAAATACTTAATTACATTAATTAAATGTATGTTTTAAATCTCACACACTGGCCAATACTTGAGTATCATATATCAAAACTAGCAGCAGTGCAGCACCAATGGCAGCAAATTGGCTTTAAAATATTATCAAGTTCAAAGAAATTACATCAAATTACTTTATGTCTTTTTTAATTGAAAAAGAAATATTATCATGTGTTATTATCACATTAATTGAGTGTTCATATTAAATACGCATATATATTTTTTTCTAGATGAATATAATTTTATGTCCCTTTATTAAGCAAATTTGTGGTTAAATATTTAAATGTGATGGCTTTTTGGTTGATGAAATTTTCAGAAGAGAGTCAAATTCATTATATATCCTTTGGAAGTTGAGGTTTAATCATAAGTTTCATTTTCTGATTTTGATATGTCATGTGACGTCTATCTCTGTCATATTGTTTGATTGTGTTAAATATCAAATGGAAAATATACAATTTTTAATTCCATGAATTCCTATATAGTGTCCATATTATTTATTTATTTTCTCCCTTAATTTTAATATTTTGTAACTTTTTTTCTAAATATTTTAATATTTAACAAATTAAGATAAATTAATTATTTTATTTCAGCTTTATCCTTATCTAAATATCTACATTATCTTTATCTTTTTTTTTTTAACTACAGAAATTAATAAAAAAAGTAATTTGGTGTATAGTTATCTATTGATGTTCAAAAATTATTTTATACATAGTTACCAACATCTCGAGAAGATTAGAATTATTAATAACTTTTTTATGCTTATCTCTGTTAAACACAATAGCTATTTTCTACAAATTTTAAAAGGTTGTGTTCAACAACAACGTAATAAATAGCTTTTAGTCAAAACACTTAAAAACATTGAACGCTAGTCAAAACGCTGAATGCTATTAAAAATACTAAACGCTAATTAAAAAATTTTTCGATAACATAGCGTTCAAACTAACTTTTAGAGGCTATGATATCATTTTGCAAAAAGTTAATCTATATAACATTTAGTTTTTAGCGTTTCATAAATAGTTACTCTAATAGCTAACAATTAAACACAATTAAAATAGTTAACAACTACCAAACAGTTAATTTTGCCGTAAAAACCCAAAATCTATCTTATAACCCTTGCTTCCTCTCTTTTTAATATTTAAAGTAGATTTATAGAGACAAATAATTATTGAGATAATTAAATAAAATAAATGATAATTTAGTTAAATTATGAATGTTTTACTAGTGCAATTTTAGTGATATAATTACTTCTTTAATAATTATGCAAAAGATATATTTACACTAATGTTACAGTTGAAATTAATTTTACTTTTTGATGAGGTAATTAAACACAATTATTTTACATTTTCAAGAAAATTATTCACTTTCTCAAAACATAATCATCCCTCATGAAGCCGTCCATATTTACTTGGACAAACGGACAGAGTGATGCCATTCTCGTTGTACGACTGAACATTTTCTCTCAAAACAGTAATTTTTACCTGCTTCGACAAAAGTCAGAGACCTTGTCCAATCTCTTAACAACAAAATGGGGACATCCTGGGAAGCAGAATCATAAGAGAATGTATTTCTTCCAGTTTTAAAAATAATTTTTGCGTGAATTCACGTTAAAAAACTTTAATTGAGATATTAAATGAATAAAATTTTTATTTTTATTTGTAAATTATAATGAGTAAATTACTTAAAAATAATCGAAAATGCCCTTTACTATATATTTAGATGTACATATCACCAAGTAAAATAAAAAAATAAATAAAACTTCTTATTGTCTATAGTATTTATTTCTCAATTAATTATGAATATAAATTGTCTTTGATGATTATTTAAATAATAAATTAACGTTGAAATTCATTTCACTAATAATTATATTAATTGTTATTTTTAATAGGTTGACAATAACATTGTATTATTAAAAAGTTTACAATAAAGTTGTACCAACTAAAACAAAAATCAACATATATGAATTTTCAACCATATTTGGTTGAAAAAACATATTTGTATTTGTGCGGTAATAAATATTTTGACGAAACTCTATGAGAATCAAACTGTGTAGATGTTATTTCTTATATAATTATGTGTACATGATAAATGTCAAAATATTTATAATGTTGTGTACAAGTTGAATTATTATATACAAAATGCCAAGATCCATTATATTATGACAAAATTTTAAAATTATATTTACAAATAAAAATAATTTATCATAATTAATCGGTGCATCGTGCCAAGTTATATATTTGTTATCATTTAAACTAAGAATTAAAATATAATTTATTAAAACTTTTACATTGTTTAACCAAGTAGAATTATCTTACTTTCTTGACCATCCAAACAAGATAATTCAACTTTCCTAGGAAAGTAATTGTCGATAGACCGTAGGAGTGTTCAACTTCATCAATCAAACACCTTCTTTTTATTGAAGATTGAATTATTATTTTTTTCGTCTAAATTATCTGTATTCAGATCTTATTATCAGAGACCGATTAAAATTTGGATCTGGATTTAATTAAGGCTTTTTGCCGCTTCCTGTAAATGAGTTTAGTACATATTGACCCGAGAGCTCTTTCCATATATCTAGCTTGTGTTACCAACTGAGTTATAACCCATATGTTTTTTTTTTTATTATTTTTAAATTGTAATTAAAGTTATGTTTGAATTTAAGATTTTCTTTTATTAATAATTAAATTGTTATTTTAATTTTTATATTTCATTTAAAATAAATACAACAAGTAATTTTGAAAAATAAAATTTAAATATAGGAAATTTCAAAATTTCAAAATTCTAAACCGAATTTTAACAAAATGGAATAGAATAAAAAATTTTCATTTAAAAATAACGAAATGGATTACATTTGTTTTTAGTTCAAAAATATTTTTGGAATGGAATTGGAAGAGATTATTCCAATCCATACCAACCGAATTACGCTCTTAAGTATTTATCACTAATAAGCTAGTTGATATATTTACTAACACTCTTAGATTACACAGTCACCTTAAAAAGTACAACGTACCATTTAGATACTCTCAGACATTTGTTGCATATGTTAAAATATGTCATATTTATTTCATTTTTATTAATTTTGGACACTTTAAAATATGTCATGTTTATTTCATTTTTATTAATTTTGGACACTTTAAGGACACCTTGGAGACACTTTAAGGACACTTCTTGAACACTTCACGACCACAGTTGAAAATTCTTAAAAGACTTTTGATAAATTCATTAACAAAAAATTTAAATTGTGGTTTTAAAAATATATATTTGTTTATTGTTAATGCTTAAAATACAAAACTAAAAGATACACACAGGGAAATGAAAAACTCTATTTTATAATTTACATATCTATTATTATCAAATTCAAGAATTAATCACAACATTGATTTGAAGTCAGAATTGACGAGGTTTTTATCAAGAAGGGGCCAAAAATATTATATTGAATGAATTAAAATAAAAAATATTGAAGGATTAATTTGATATCTTTTAAACACATCGGAATTTTTTAAATTGCCAATATATCTCTAAGTAAGCTATAGAATTTATGAATTTCAATGATTATATTGATTTGAGAAATTAATTAATAATGTAAAAAGAAAAATTAAAATTTATTTTATGCTTATAACTTATTATAAATGATTATTTAATTATTTCAATTATTAATAAATTATATTTATTTAGTATAGTGTGTTTTAATCGTATTAATATCTTAATTTTTTAAAAATTAATTAATTTTTAAAAAATTGTCTTACTTTTTAAAAAATTACAATGTCTCTAGTCCATGTCATGTCCTGTCCAATAGCTCGTGTTCGTTTCAAGACTCTCGAAGAAAATTTTCTTTCTTTCAACGCATGTTTGATTTTTGGGACTTACATGGAACATATTCTTTCCTATGTTGGTTGGGTTTTCTACATTGATTGACATTTCTTAATTTCCTTGTTTCCTTTTTAGTTTGGGTAAATTTAGCGTGCTAATTAATATATATATATATATATATATATATATATATATATATATATATATATATATATATATATATATATATATATATATATATATATATATATATATACTATGCACTTATATGAAACATTGATTTAAATAAAAAAAATCATTTGACATGAAAATTAAATTTTTTTTATACTTATAAAATATTGATTTTATAAATAAAAATTAATCGGATGAATGGATTCGTATATTGAATAATTTAACACTAAAAAATTATCACATTATAGAAAAATAATGCACGAAGCGATACGGAGCCCTTTAATGTAAATTCATTAATCTATAATTACTATATATAAGTGTGGTAATAAATAGAAATAATGAGATTTCCGATGGCACCTTTAATGAAATTTGAATATTTTAAAATAACCTTAGTCATCAGCAACTAGAAAATTATATTTTATTCGTTGATTTGATATAATTTATTAAAATTATTTTTTGAATAAATATATATAGATAATTTAGCATTTCAAAATTTTAAGTTTTATCTTTTTGAATTTATTTTTTAATATATATATGATAATGAGACATTTGAAAAGTTTTATATTTTATTTTTCAAATTTATTTTTTAAATATTTGATGATATTTTTATTAGAATTTAGGTGAGATAAAAAAAAAGGAAAAAAGTATATATTTTACAATTTTTTTTTCTTTATGTTTGTATAATTTGATTGCCTATATTTTTAAAAAATATATATTTTCAAATAGAATATATATGCTTAAACCTTTCAAAATCTATAAATTTTTACTTTAACAATTTATTTTTAGTAAAATGCTCGTAGAATAACGAACAATTGAAAATTTTAATTTAAAATATATATAATATTTGATTGTTATATATTGAAACATATTTATTAGGTGATATTATAGAATTGTATGTATACCGATATTAGCTGATATTTTAGAATTTTAGATAAATGATGATATAAATTGAACTGAATTATGCGTGTATATGCATATTGTTGTGTTATTAATGAACCATCATGTTCATATTAATCTTATATAAAAATTTATTTTAACATTATAAAAATCTAAATAATATAAGAAAATTTTATTATCAATATTTAATATTAAAAAATAAAAACGAGTATAAATAACAAGTAAAAGTGAGTAATGATATAAAAAATTGAACGAATACAATTAATGAATATAATTAACGCGCTACGCATGTCATAATAAAAAAAAATTATAATATCAAAATTCAAGCATCACAATTAGTTTGTTTTTTCTATTCACTGAAAGGTTCAATGGCTGAATAACATCGAGAACTATTAATGAAAAACAAACAAACCACACATCACACATGGTTGGTGCATTACAATAAAGTTATTTATCTTTTTAACAGTGAAAGAAATTGTTTAAATTATTTTGAATGATATGATATCTTTTCATTTGAAATCTGATTCAAATCATATGTAAGTTTTTAAATATTTTTATTTGATTTAGATGATAAATAATTTTTTTGGATATTTTATATCGTAATTATTTTTTAAGAATTTGTTACATTTGATACAAATAGATGAGTTTCAACCTTTTGGTATCAGAATAGATTTGATTAATAGACTCAATAGTACAAGATTTACATCAATAAATTAAGATCATAAATCTCGAACTAAATAAAATCAAGATAATATTTATTACCCAACCATCACAAAAAAGAGAAAAAAAAATCAAATATAGTGAGAAAATAAAAATAAGAAAAGGAAAAAATAGATTGATTTATAGAAAAAGCAGATTTGAGTTCATTAAAGATGAATAAAGCAGTAGAAGATAGCCGCCTTAATAATAACATTCCCAAATTAAATTTAGGGTTAAAAAATCACTAAAAAAATGTTAATATAATTCTACATATGGTGGGCGAGATTATAATAAATTAAGATATTTAAACATTTATTTTTATTCAAAATCAATCTTATCACATTAATTTTTTTTGGACTTTTTCAAATTATCAACCTTTTATCATGATATTAGAAAAAAAAAAAAATCATACATAGTGGAGCTTCATCAATACAAAAGAAAATGAAATGAAATGGATAAAAAGAGAGTATTCCTTGATTGGCTTGTTGTTTGACAAAGAATAGTTGTATAAAGATTAAAGAATCACTTAAATAATAATAATAATAATAATAATAATAATAATAATAATGGAAGAGCAATTACTTAAAAATTGACAACCATTGATTTATATCTCAACTCTTTCTTGACAATTGAGCTTGAGAAAAAGCCGCTAAATTATTAATTATGTATCTTTCTTTGATTAAGATTCATTAGTCCTCCATTGACTCTAATTTTTGTGTTTTTTTCTTCAAAGACAACATTGTCATTTTCTTGAAATTACATTAATTTATTCTTTTATATATGCATATTCTACAATTTGATTCTGTTAAGAAAATTCATTGAAAAGAATTCTCATTTGAAGTAAACATTTCAAATTCTATTAATTGGTACATTCCCCTTTATAATTTTCCATCTAGGCAGTGATGCAAATTCACAACTTATATTAGAAATCCATTGTAAGACAGAGAAAAATTTATTCAGACCGAGTTTATAACCTCATTTATGGACCAAACTAATAAAATTAAATATTTTTATTGAAATATGACTAAACGCTTCAAAAAAAAAAAATTGAAACATTCTTTAATGAATTCTTAGTTTTATTTGTTTGGTCCATAAGTAGGATCATGGATTCGGTCTAAATACGTATTTTTTACAAATTAAATAAAAATAAGTCGAATTTAGTTTCAGAGCATCAAATTCGCCACACCAAATTTGCCACCGGGCATTATTTGCAAGAAAAAGAAATTAGGTTCATGAATTAGGTTTCATATTATATGATTTAAGTATCTAAGGAATTTAATTCTAACAGTTCATTGACAACCTCATTACCTCATTATTTCATATTAAAGAATTTAATTATAACAGTTTGTTGCCAACCTCATTCATAATTTCTAACAGAAAATTATTGGTTGTCTGGTTAGTGTTCTCACTAGTGTGAAGAATGTAAGGTTATTAAATTCGAATTCTCTCGATCACAAGAGTTTTTACCGATTGAATAAAAGTCAACGAAAGAGTTAACTTTCTTGTACTCCTGTGTATAAAAAAGAAATTTTTTTTTTTTTTTTTTACCATTTCTAGAGCGAACTAAACATATTTGCTGCTTTAAATACATTCTAAGTCAAGTCTAATTTTAATCATTCTCAGAGAAAAAGTACTGAAGGTGCACTTTGGCAGGCGGCACTAAATTGGCATGATGGCTCAGTTAATGCTCAGCAATAGCATCTCATGCGCTTTATTTTCCTAATTGGCACACCAACAACTTGCTATCCTCATAAGTATTACCACCTCACACCCTTTAATTTTTTTCTCCTTTTCTTTGGAATTTTTTTTCAGAAACAAGATAATATGATTGCATTACCTGAAATGTTAACTCAGTAACATTTTTTTTTTAAATATAGAAAAGGTGTCAAAATGAAAATAATTATTAAAGTTTGAACCGTTAATTACCTACTCATCTTTGCCATAAGATATATATATATATATATATATATATATATATATATATATGTAAAATACTAACCGATTTAATTATGGATAATTCTAAAAGAAAGACTTGCCTACATCCAAAGTAAGAGTCTATCTATATAAAAATAAAATTTTCGGATTTTATTGGAAAAAAAAGATAAAATAGGAACAGTTTTTAGAAATCTCATCATTAATTGATTTGGTGTATAGGTGAACCTATACGTCAGCGTATGCAAGTTTTATCTTGGAATGAATGTTTATTATCCACTTGAGGATAATCTTAGTTTAATTAACTAAATTATTAGACATTTTTTTAAAATTAAATTGATAATATTGACTATTTATTTATTTGTTAATCATTTTGTAATTGTGTTTGGTAAAATTTTAATAGTAGCTGCTATTAAAATGTAAACTAAATATTAAGGATATTAATTATTTATCATATAATATATGATATAATATATATTTCTTGAATTTTTAAGGTCAATATATTATATTTTATTTAATATGTTTTATACATAATAATATCAATTAAATTTTAAAATAATATTTAATAGAAATTTATTATTTTTAAATAACTATAAATAAAATCATAAAAAAATAAATTTGAAAAATAAGCTTATTAATAATTATTTTTATAAAGTTAATTAAGTTTAAATACAAAATAATTACAAATTAACTACCAATTGATACGAAAAAAGTTACAGAACACAACTGATGAAATCATTGTAATTTCTACCAACTATCGGTTGTTAATTAAAATTTTTATCAAACACATACAGTCTAACTGCTAGATACGAATTAACGATAACCTATATAAATCAACTGAACCAAATGCATATTTAGTTCAATTTTTCAATTAAGTCAGTTCCTTTAGAAAAACAAATAAATTATGACACTGGTTATTCTATTTCAATTTTAATTTATTGTCAATAAAAACCAAAATATGTCAATTCGATTCTTTATAATTAGTTTGGTTTTTGAATTTTTAAAATTCGATTTTTCAGCTATGGTAGTTTGGTGTGATTAGATCGAATGCTTGAGTGAGAAATTAACAAAAATAACAAGTGATACTTAGCAAGAACAGATTTGTGAGTATAGATGCAAGTACGAAATAGCAATATTGGTTGAAAATATCTGCAAACGCTCTGATGCTTCAGATCGCTAAGACTATAAAAAATTATGTAGATAATTTGTTTAATTAGCATAAAAAAAATATTAACTTATAATATCTAGAAAAAATTTATTTTATTTAAATAGTAACCCGAGCCAATAGACCTTCACATATACAACCTAATTTGAATAATTTAAGTAAAAAAAAAAAAAACTGCTCAAAACTAAATATAACAGAAATCTAGAACTATTGACTAATATCCATAAAATTATAAAGCCAAAATAGCAGGTTTGCAGGATTCTTTATATGGAGGTATTGGTTGTGCAATTGAACTTACCAAATTCCTGTTGCTATTGTTTGGTGGCTTAGGCTTAAAAAACAGTACATCAAATTTACTTTAAAAGAATCAATAGCTTCTTGTCTTTGATAAATAAGTTTATTTAAAGTTTATATATTAAATCAATAAAGTAATAATCATAAAAGAAAATTATGTATTAAAAAACGGATTTTTAAATGTATATATATATATATATATATATATATATATTTTTTTTTTTTTTTTTGCATTTGAAACATATGATTTTTTCTTTTTTTTTTTCCTGAAAAATATCCATAAATCGATGTTCGTTATTTCTGTTTTATGTTTTTCTATAAATAAAAATTTCACACAACATTATTTTTTGTCCTCAACATTATTTCTGTTTTATGTTTTTCTATAATTATCAATATTACTACGTAATAATACCCCTTGTTTTGTCCTCAACTCGGGATGACTCGGTCACCAAAAAACCCCAACCCAACTCGCCATCTCCAATAAAAGGAAAAACTAAAAAAATACTAATTAAAACCTAAAACAAAGAAAGACTATATTAAAAAAAAATACAAAATTAGTCTGTTACTTAAACTAGCTAACCATGGAGCAACGGCCTTGATTCGCCCAAGAAATCAAGATTATTTCTCATGCCAACGTGGCAGCATCTCTGAATCTCTTCGAGATTCAAGAACCGGCCCGAGTTGGACGATTCAGATTGGGAGACGACTCGTAGAATCTCCTCAAAAAGAGACTCGTCGCAAGGGATCGTTAACGGCCCGATATTTTTGAATCCGTACTCTTCTTCTGCTTGTACGAGCAGTTTCTTGAAGATAGGGTGGTTCAGATACGTAGCGCGCACGATGAACCTCTTGCAACTCGCGCCTACACAGACAGCTACGTGCCCAGATGGAACATCGGACGGGGCGCGTGCAGCCGTCAGTCTCGCCTTCCTACGCCAGCGCCTTAGCATTTGTTGGATTCTCACAATGTGACGGATTTTGTTGGATTTAGACATTTTCCAGGAAAGTGAAGGAAAATGAGAGAAAGTCTGAGAAATTTTTCTCTTTTTTCCTTTTCAGAGGAAGTTGGGGGAGTGCAGTGTGGCTGCAAGTGTGTTTGGAATATATAAAGTCAGTATGAGGATACCGAGGTATGGAAAAGGGTTTGGATTTGGAGATAATTACGAGATTGAGTATGTTGTTTCAGTTGTGATAAAGCCCATGTGATAGACAAACCACTAACGTGGCATTATTTTAGTTTTTTTTTTTTTTTCTTTATTAGAGTTTGAAAAATAATAAATTATATTGAGACCGGTTAAGTATTAATTTGTTAACTGTTTGAATTGTTAAGATTGATTTTTTATGTTCTAAGATAATAATTACAAAATAAATTTGTGATAAAAAATTGAATATATTAAAAAAGAGTATTATATCTTCAAAATTCAAAAAAAAAAAAAATCAGTCATATATCTTCACATTATTCTTCAATTACGTTTAACAAACAATACTAACTGTTGTAATAATTGTTAATTGTTAAGTATTATTGCTTGCTATTTATACAGCGGTTTAAAGCGAAAATATTTTTATAAAAAAAATTGTTTGATAAGTTATTAAATTTAAAATGGTAAAAAAAGAAATGTTAAAAATAATGGTATAAGTGTTAAAAATTAATCCATTAATTATTGTGATATATTAAATGTTAGTTGGATAATAATTAAACGTTTCCTTGACCTCTAAAGCTAGTATTATATACACTACATTATTGAATACTGTAATTAATAAAAATATATTTTTATATAATCACAACGATAAACTATCTTAAAGGTTGTTGCGGAACATGGCTTCATTAACCAGCATCATTTAAAATTTTAAAATACCAACTTTAATTGTTTGTATATGTTTAGAACCAAACATTAATTACTAGTGTGTTGATTAAATTTCAATGTTGTTAAAAGTAAAAATGGAACACCTAGATTGACTAATACATACTCATTAATCTTTATATGCAATTAGGTAAAAATGGTTGTATAAGAGTTTAAAAACAGCGCAATAAATAAATGGTTACTGAACTTAAAAAAAAAAATTTTATGATTCTCTCAATTTTTAAAATGATCTTGTACCCTTCAAATTTTACTTTTTGTATACACTAAATTTTATTATTTATTATAATATTAATTACACACCACACTACAATAAATAATGCATAATGTAATACATGCGTATGACGTAGAAAATTGACATTCCAAATGACAATTAGTTTTACCCGTCAGATTTGTCCATCTCATGCAGAAAAATTAACCCTTCCATCTCATCTCTACCATTCACCTACCTATCTCCCCTGCCATATTTTCACCGCCATCTTCACAGAACAAAGAACAAAAGCCAAGAAACCAGAGAAAGCAGCAAAGGGAGACGAATCCAAAGCCAACCCTTCTAAAGCAGCAAAGGGAGACGAACCTAAAGCCAACCCTTCTTCATTTTACATCGTGCATGATTCACGAGACAGATAAATGAAACTAGACAGGAAAAATCACAAGAAAAATAAGAAATTGATATAAAAAAGAGCAGAGAATATATGGAGAAAGCAACATCGATCGGTAAAGAAAAATGGAGTAAGACCACCAATTTACGCAATCAAGCTCGAGCTTTCGGTCCGCTATAACGACTACTGGAACTTCTTCGATTCCACGTTAAACTCATTCGAGTTATTCCTCAGTCGGCTCTAAGTTGTTAGTCCAATGCATGGATTACAATGTTAGAATTGCTCCGGAGGCCTTCAATGCCATGTCTTTAATAAGCTATAAAAAATAATTTTAAAAAGGAAAAATGATAATTATACCTTGAATTAGGAATCTAAAACAGAGTGAGGGTTCTGAACTTTTGAAAGTACATGAGAAGTGAGAAATTTAATTGCTTGATGATGTTTGGTGTTAGGGGCATTACCAGTGGCACTGTGGCAGACTAATTGGGTTGACTCCGCAGCTCATCACCGAATTGCTTTGACTGACCTATACAAGTCAGCATTTTTCATTTCTGAGAAAGAGATAAAAATGTTTGCTATGGCAGAGTCCATGCCAGACACTTCTTTACCCGTCACTCTTTCCATAGTGCATGCATTCCAATCTGTATTTTTTAGTGTGACAAAATATTTAATTATTACAAAAAGTAAAATTTAAGAGGCCATAAGATTATTTTAAAAGTTGAAAGGACCATAAAGTTTTTTTTGTGAAAATTCAGAGAACAATTTATGTATTCGATTACTTAAAAATCTACAAATTTAGATTTGAGATGATGATAGGAGTTGAATTTTGTGATACTTGATTCAAGTTGCCAAAAGAAAAGAAGCTTATTTTTAAAAAATAAAGAAAGAAATTAATCAAATAAGGTTCGGGTAGATCCGATCAAATTGTCACATATCCATATTTGCTTCATTCTTAAAAAAATAGGACTTTATGTGCTTCATTTAGATTGAATATCCAATAAAGCGGATAATGTGATCATCTTTACCATTGTCTTATTCGATAAAATTAATTATTTTAATACTTATCAATTATTTTACTAGCATTCCATTAAATATTAAAGAAATAATATCTTGTAATTCATTCCCTCAAATTTTAAATACTAATGTAAATATTACATCACTAAATATTATAAATAATAGAATAGTGTTTTAGTCAAAATACTAAATGCACTATGCTATATAAAACATTGTTACCGAATAAACCTAAAAATCCATAAACGTTAAACTCTTACGTCCAAGTTAAATGGCCTAAGAAAAAGTAAGTACAATAATCAAAACAATAAAAAAAATTGTACAAAAAAACTAAAATTTTAGCATTTAAAAAAAAAAGCAATGTAATATAATTTGCTTCTCGCAAAAATATAAATTACAAAAAGACATTACATAGAACTTGTTAAAGTTTTACATCAAATTTCAGTTGAGCAACAAAAAGTTGGTTGAGAAATAAAAAGTGATAAAAGTAATTAACTTGAGCAAGCACCATTTATGAGGCTTGATAATTGTTTTCTTTTCTTTTTTTTTTTTTTTTTTTGTTTGTTCACAAACTTTTTATGGAGTACATCAGTACAAATGCATTCTAAAAAGTTTGGAGAGTAAGCAAAGGCATTTTAATCCTATGACTAGTATGATGCTTTTTGCCTGTGTTATTAAACCTGGTTTGAATATTGATCCGTAAAAAAACCGGATAGATAGTTCATTGGTTTAACCAGTGGCTAAATAGTTCAATTAACAGGATAAATAAATATTAATAATATATATTAATTGAACAATTATAATTTAAAATAATTGTAATATAATAAAAATAATTGAAACTATCAAAAATTCAGTTTGATCAATTTAGTTTGTGCGAGTTGACTGGTTCAATCATGAATCAGCCGGTTCAATCTGATTCTCTTCCTTAAATTTGCAAAAGCAAAACCAATCTGATTTTGAGGCCAGTCACTAATTTTCAGGTTGACCTGTCTGGTTGAGCTAGGTTTAATGATTATACTTTTCTTCTCTTGAACTAGAATGATATGATTTGATTAGATTCTACTAGCCTAAATAACTCAACATGATTTCTGACGTAGAACGGTTACGTGAATGGGAATAAACGATTATACTCAGTTAGGAGTTTTGATCAATGATGTTTGATCCGATGAATAAAATAAATAACTAAACTCTCAAAGAAGTTTATTGATAGGAATAATGATCAAAAGATAATGAATGTGCCAATGATACAAAATAACCTATTTATAGATTAGGCTAAAGCATAAACTTCTAAAAAAAATAATACAAAAGTCGTAACTAGACAAAACCCTAGTAAGAATGGCGGCACGGGCATGCTGGACATGGCACGGGCATGTCCTGGGCTTCCAGAGGCTGGCACGGGGCATGCTGGAAGTGACATGGGCATGTCTGTGTGCGAATCGTTGCTGGACCTATCAACACGGGCGTGCACGGGCAGGTTGAAAAGTGACACAGGTGTGTCTGTGCTTCTTAAGCTTGGGCGTGTCTTGCGTCCTAGACTTCCAGAGTCCAGCATGCCCGTGCCCCTTCTTCTTAGGTTTGCAGTGATCCAAATCTTCCATATATTGAAGTGCAAGTTGCTCTGCATCAATCCCCTCCACTTTAAAAGAACTCGACCTCGAGTGATCATCATAGGGATAGCAAGGGAATAAATCAGCAACATTGAAGGTCCTGGAGATCTTCATGTCTTCTTCTATCTTGCACCACGCTCCTTGAGAAGATAAACTATGACCCAATCGCCGACGGTAAAAAATTTATAACGCCGGTGTTTATAAGCTGCAACTTTATATTTTTCATTAGCATCAGTGATGAATTGCTGCACTTGCTTGAATACCTCCACATGCTCGGTAGCCAAGTTATTAGCTGAAACACTCTTCTCTACACCTGCTGGAAGGGAAAGTAGATCACGAGTATGGGCTGGTACCTTCCGGTAGACAATTGCAAAAGGGGACATCTTGGTGTCGCTATGGATCGAACTGTTGTAAGTGGATTCTGCTTGGGCAAGAGTGAGGTCCCACATCTTCTTCTTCTCGCTGCAAATGCACCTAAGGAAATTACCAAGGGTCTGGTTCACCACTTCAGTTTGTCCATCAGTTTGTGGGTGTGCAGTACTACTGTAGTGGAGTTAAGTGTTAAACCTCTTCCACAAAGTTGTCCAAAAGTGCACTAGAAACTTTGAGTCTCTGTCAGATGTGATGGTTTTGGGAATGCCATGTAACCGAACAATCTCTTGAAAAAATAATTTTGCTATATGCGAGGCATCATTAGTTTGTTTGTAGGAGATAAAGTGTGCCATCTTGGAGAACCTGTCTACAACAACAAAAATAGAGTCAACTCCGCGTTGAGTTCATGGTAAAACCAACACAAAATCCATGGATAAGTCGTCCTAGGGTTGTTCCGATACAGCTAATGGAGTGTATAGATCGGTATTTTGGGAATGGCCTTTATATCTGGCAAACTGAACATTTCTATACTAGCTTTCTTGCTTCCTTATTCAATTGTGGTGAATAAAATAGAGCCTTTATCCCTGCAATAGTCTTGTCTCGCCCTAGGTGTCCAATCAATCCTCCACTATGGGTTTCTAGGATTAACTTTTCCCGAAGGGAAGATCGAGGGATGCACAGCCTGTTTTCCTTGAATAAATACCCGTCATGAACCAAGAAACTGTTGGTAGGCTATTTAGCATCAGTTTTGCCCATACGTCGGCACAATCTTCATCTGAGGCATACAAATCTTCAAGAAATTCGAACCCCACAATCTCTTGCCTAATTGTAATCAACAAGGCTGCTCACCTACTCAAAGTATCTGCTACTGTGTTACAAGTACCTGATTTGTGCTTAATGACATAATGGAAAGCACCAAAATAAGTTGCCCAACACACATGCATCCTGCTCACTTTCTTTTGAGTTTGAAATTGAGTTAAAGCCTAATGATCAATGTAAATAATGAACTCACGCCCCAACAAATAATATTCCCAACTCTTGAAAGCTCAAAAAACTACATATAACTCTTGCTCATAGGTAGTGTAACATCCCTTCCCGGTCCACCCGTGAACCCGAATGAACCGAGCCGAGACGCTACAATTTGGTTGAACCTATGTCCTGTCATGCTGATATCATCTTGTATGTTAAAAATTATGTCATGTTGTTGCTTTATACATCATTTATATACAGACATTTACTTAATAGTTATAAGACATTACACTATTTTCCAAAATGAAATGGGCCCAACTATGTGCCCTTTACATGCCACAGAACCAAAATATCAAAATGAACAGTTACCCTGAAGACTGGGTCTTCAAAAGATGAACTGTAGCAGTTGGAAAGATGACTCTCTACAGTCCAGACCCAAAACCTGCGATTTAAAACAGGTAACTCGCTAAGTAATTAAAGCTCAGTGGATATCTCAACTTAATAAGAATTAAATAAATAAGCATGTATGCACACATATCATTATAACTCTTTGATACCACTTTCTAATTCCATTGGTAAACAGGTTCAAATTCAGGTTGAAGTTACTGGGTCTTCAAAAGATGAACTGTAGCAGTTGGAAAGATGACTCTCTACAGTCCAGACCCAAAACCTGCGATTTAAAACAGGTAACTCGCTGAGTAATTAAAGCTCAGTGGATATCTCAACTTAATAAGAATTAAATAAATAAGTATGTATGCACACATATCATTATAACTCTTAGATACCACTTTCTAATTCCATCGGTAAACATGTTTAAATTCAGGTTGAAGTTACTGGTCAGTTTTCCAACAAACTTGTTTCAGCATGAAATCCATATGCAATTCATTTATTCAATGCCTCTCATGCTTATGAAATTCTCAGACCTATTACTCAACATTCAGCAACACATCTTATCCCTATCATCACACTACACATATTCTCATGCAAGAAAATTTGTTAAACTAAAAGAGATATCAAACCTTCAATCAAAAAGCTTTAAACCTTCTTCTTGGCTTCCTTTTTCTTCTCACTTTGAGCTCACCTCTCCTATACATAAGGACATCTTATTAATCATCCAAAATCTCACTAAATTATGAAATTCAAGAAATTCAACTTACTTGGATTGAGTTATAGGTTGAATTTAGTGCTTGAAAGGTTAAATATTAAGGTAGAAAATGGAGGAAGATTTAGGAGAAGATGGAGAAGGTAAAGTGAAGGAAGAAGACAAAGGAGAAGATGGAGAAGGTAAAGTGAATGAAATTTTCGGGTAACTTCTAAATATATCTTCTAGTATGTTAAAAATACCAAATAGTACCTAAATTTTCAATATTTTACCATTTAATACCTAAACTTTATACTTTATTTCAATTAGGTCCTAACCCTTATACTTTTATTTCAATTGAGTCTACATCTTTATGTTTCATTCAATTAAGTCAAATTCTTTTATTTATTTAATTTAAATCCCATTCTACCCCACTCTGGACTCTAATGGCTCGAATTGGGTTCTGGTTCGTTCCGACTCAACTCGACTTGCTAAATGCAATGACTCGATTCAGTAGGATGTCACAGGTAGACCACCTCTGTCTAACTTCATTCAATTTCTCACTAAAGAATGCAATAGGCTTTATAGATTGAGACAAAACACTACCAATTCCAATCCCGCAAGCATCACAATCTACCTCAAACATTTTATCAAAGTCAGGTAAAGCAAGAATAGGGGCAGAAGTAAGCTTATCTTTGATCTCTTTAAAGCTTTTGTTTGCAGCTTCTGTCCACACAAATTGACGAACTCTCTCATTTTTCAAACAATCGGTGATGGGAGGGATGATGCTGCTAAAATTCCTGATGAACCGCTATAAAAGTAGCAAGTCCATGAAAGCTACGAACTTCAGTGATGTTCTTAGGAATAGGCCATTTTCCAATGGCCTTAATCTTTCTGTCATCAACATCAATTCCTTTTGAGCTAACAATATAGCCAAGAAACAAAATCCGCTTGGTCATAAAACTGCACTTCTTAAGTTTAATGTACAACTCATTTTTCTATAAAGCATCCAACACATGTCGAAGATGCTGAAGGTGTTCTTCCTCACTGTGACTGAAACTTAAGATGTCATCAAAATAAACAACCACAAATTTGCACAAGAAAGGGCACAAAACTTGAGTCATAAGTCACATGAATATGCTTGGTGCATTAGTAAACCCAAACGGTATAACTAACCACTTGTATAACCCATCCTTAGTTTTAAATGCAGTTTTCCATACTTCACCCTCCTTGATCCTGATTTGATGATACCCGCTGCGGAGATCTATTTTGGAGAATATTGTAGACCCTGACAATTGGTCCAACATGTCCTCCAAACGAGGAATAGGAAATTGATATTTCACTGTGATCTTATTAACGGCTCTACTATCCACACACATTCTCCAAGTCCCATCCTTCTTTGTTACCAATAAAGCAGGAACCCCACAAGGACTAATGATCTCCCGAATATGTCCCTTCTTTAATAATTCTTCTACCTGTTTTTGAAGGATCTGGCTCTCCTTTGGATTCATCTTATAATGGGGAAGGTTTGGTATCTTCGATCCAGGGATAAAATCAATCTGATGTTGAATGTCCTGCAAAGGTGGAAGTGTAGATGGTTCTTCAACTAAGGCATGAAACTCATCTAGCAACTCCTTGATTAATGGGGGTACCAGTGCCTCTTCATTAGAGCCTGTCTCTGGTTTGATCAACAATGTTAACGCACCTCTGGACTTCTCAATTGCACCAAATAATTCCTACACATTGAAAGAAATAGCTACTATAGATTTCCCCTCCACTTTAGAAGCTTTAGCAGAAGATCCAAAAGGTAAGACAATGATTTTCTTGTTTTTCCAAGTGAACAGGTATGAATTCTCTCTTCCCTTATGCAATGCATCCACATCAAACTTCCATGGACGTCCTAACAGTGCTCCACAAGCATCCATATCCACAACATCACAACTAACGGAGTTTGAGTATGACTTTCCCATTGATATAGGAACCTTGCACATCTAGTTTACTTTAATCGATGGACCCTCTTTGATCCACCCTACCTTGTACGGCGAAGGATGTGATTCTATGGGTAAATTTAGCCTTTCAACCGACTGCTTGGCTATCAAATTTTCACAACTATAACTTTTGATAATGAGTCGGCACACCACTTCACCAACTCGACATTTAGCTTGAAAAATTTTTCTTCATTGAGTGTCGCTTTCCTGTTTTGGAAAACACAAAATTTTCTGAACAACATATATAACTTCTCCATCTTTGAAACCAGCCATGGATCCATCATCTTTGTCTTCTACCTCTTCAACCTCAATCACCTCATTAACTACATTCACCTGTCGACGCCCATCATTAGCCCCCCTATGCTCTAGACATATATTAGATGTATGCCCCTATTTTCTACAACGGAAACAACAATATCCAATTGGCTTCTAATATGGATTTGACTTATTGTTTCTATCTGTCATGGAAGCCTTTCCCCGAGAGTCTTTCCTTTCTTCTGTTGTGAACTCTGGCTATTTGCAGGAGTGGCTGCTCTTGAGTTTTGTCCACCGGAATTTCTACTGAACTGCTGATTTTCGGATGAATAGGGTTGCTTGAAATTCTAGTTACAATTAGGTGGTTATCGAGACTGCTAATTAATTCTATCTTTCACACGTTTGGCCATCTCAATTGCATATGCCAAAGTGAAAATCGCAGCTACACCCATCATACACATTATATCATGATTCAATCCCCTCTGATAATGAGCCACCTACTGGGATTTAGTCTCACAATTGTCACATCGAGCCTACAATCTCAAGAATTCTTCCGTATACTCATCTACCTTTTAATTTTCCTAGAAACAGTCATGATACCTATTATACAGGATTTGGGAGTGATCATTAGGGAGAAAACGCTGATCAATCATCTGTTTAAATAAGATCCAATCTTTCACAAGTTCAATCCTCCGACGATGGCGTTCATTTTGAATAGAATGCCACCATACTGTTGCACTGCCTTTTAGTTTATAGGCCACAATGGAAACTTTACATTCATTCTCGACGTTCATGATCTCAAAGAATCGTTCGACCTCTGCTAGCAGTCAAGAGTGTCTAGCGATCTGAGAAGAGTTGAAGGTCTACCTTTATCTTGTATCCTTCATGAACATTGTCACCATTGCCTTTGTAATCCCGGCCTCCATCATAATGATTTTGGCATCTTACATAATCTGGTTGATGCTGATTCGGAACTGTTGTTGTAGCTACAAGTTGTGGGTTGCCTTGTTGGGTTGCAAGAGTCAACTACCTAATATGTTCGATTAGCTCTTTGAACCTCGCCTCGATAGTTGTGAGTCGTGTATCATGATTGTCGGCCATGGAAATACTTCGCATTTCGGCTTTAATACCAACTGATGCAGAACGGTTACGTGAATGCAAATAAACGATTATACTCCGTCAAGAGTTTTGATCAATGACGTTTGATCCAACGAATAAAATAGAGAACTAAACTCTCAAAGAAGTTTATTGATAGGAATAATGATCAAAAGATAATGAATGTGCCAATGATACAAAATAGCTTATTTATAGGTTAGGCTAAAGCATAAAACCCTAAAAAAAAATAATACAAAAGTCGTAACTAGACAAAATCCTAGTAAGGGTGGTAGCACGGGCGTGTCCTGGGCTTTCAAAGGCTGGCAGGGGGCATGCTGGAAGTGACACGGGCGTATCTATGTGCGAATCGTAGTTAGACCTGTCGGCACAGGCATGTTGTACATGGCATGGGCGTGCTCTGGACTCCCAAAGGCTAGCACGGGCGGGTTGAAAAGTAACATAGGCATGTCTGTGCTTCTTAAGCTTGGGTGTGTCCCGTGTCCTGGTCTTTCAGAGGCTGGCATGGGCATACTGGATATGGCACGGCCGTGCCCCTTCTTCTTAGGTTTGCAGCGATCCAAATCTTCCATATATTGAAGTGCAAGTTACTCTGCATCAATTTCAAAATCTTTTAGCAACTTAAATCAATTAGTCTCCACCAACACTAGATCTCTTCCATATCCATCTTTAGATTATAGTTCATTTGAGTTTCAAGTGGGTGAATTTTTCAATATTCCAATCTAAATCGAAATCTGGTACGATTAATTGAATTTTTTTCGCTTTTCTTACAGCTAATTTTTAAGATTATGTTTTAAATTAGTTTCATTTCAAAAGATTCATAAAATTTAATTTGATTGATCTCAAAATATAATTTAATTTGATTGATCTCAAATTGATTTTGATCTATTTCGATATCAAAACCTACTTTAACTACTTTTAATTGGAGTTGCAATCCACCGCCAATATGGAAGTAGATGCTACTACGAATCATTTCTTAAAAAACAAAAAGAAAAAGCATTCTCTTTGTTCCCTTTAAACAGAGAAATTTTCCAATTAGAATGTTTCATTAATATAGATAACTTTACTTTAAAGGAAAACTTTCGAAAGAATGACAGATAAAAAGTTTAAAATGGCCTTATATGAGTTCTGTTATGCACGTGATAAAGTTGAATGAGAAAAGTGACAGACAAAAAAAGGGTTGGCATTTAATGCACTTGCATTTCCAAAGTATGATTGAATGACTAATTTTCTATGTGGTTTTCACAATGTGCTTAACTTTATAGACGTTAGTATGGACATGAGTGGCAATTTGTATAATTTTCATAATATGGAGACAATTAGATGATTGCACCCTAGTTTTTGAAGACAGTTTTATGTTAATATTACACTTTGTGAGTATGTGCATGGATTTTGTTAATTCTGACTAACTGAATGTAATTTTATAATTTAACTAAGCACTGATGAAAATTTCTTATTCATGTTCTTCGAATGAAACGTAGGCCATACATACTTAAATTAACTTCATGGATATGCTAAATATAACCGCAACTTTTTTATAACTAAGTGCATTTAGGTTACCTTATTACAACTCAAAAAGAAACACAGTGCTTAAAGAATCTTTTACATCATCAATTATGTTTCCTTTTTGTTTCTTGCTTTCTTATTGCCTATAACAATATTTTGAGAGTGACTATTTTCAGGAACAACCATAACGCTTTGTTCATCATCAAGTACGAAATTCAAATCTAGTAGTTGGAAAGTTGTATTCATATCTTGAAAATATGTGAGTGAATTTGTTAGAACGTCATTGAGGTTAAATAAAAATGATGGATTCATGATGTAAGAATTATTATTGCCCTTTTTCTATTTCCTTTTTTTTTTGGAAAACCCTATGAAAGCAATTAGATGTTCATGGTCTGTTTCGAATGAACATTTCGTAGAAGTTGAGCAGACAGTGATAATAATAAAATTATATACAAATTGATCAGTTCAATCAGATTCGCTTTCTTAGATGATTAAAAGGTAAAACAATCCGATTATTTTAAATTCAATTCACCAGTTCTTCTGGTTGACCTGTAGCTAAAAATATCAGGGAATATAACTTTGTGTGGACACATATATAAAATTGGTACTTTTTTCAACGTGTTGATGACATGATGAAGCTTTTACATTTCTCGTTATTTAATATTTAACAACAGCACTGGATGCCAAATTTAAGATTACTGAATGCTTAACTATACCTTAAAATAAAATAATACAAATAGTACCTTAATCTATACTTAAATCTAATGTTTTTATCATTTCATTTTCCACTCCCATGATCTCTTGTCTCCCAGTATCTTTTGAACACAGTAATTTCAATTAAAATAGAAAATAATCCAAGATTTAGGGAATATATGCTGGGGCCTGCCTAAGACTGATTAGATGGGGCCAGTTTAGGGTATAAGGGCATTTTAGGGATAAAAAAGTGTGTAGCCAAAGGGAGAGGAAATGATGTTGCCTGTAGCTAAGGCAACATAGGATTTTGTGGTCAAAAAAGTGTCCTAAACAAGTCCTTTCCGTTTAGAAAGAGTACTGCCCCACCCACCACTTCCGTCTTCTTTATTTCCGTTGGGGTACATAACCGAACACACACTTACCTATTGTCTATCAACGGTTGATTCTCTGTATACAAGTGTGTTATTAGATGATCTGATACTCATCATCTTGCAAGTAGATATAAAGCAATTTCCTTTTTCTTTTCATTTTTTAATAAAAAAATAATTTTTATCCATTAATCAAAACAATAATGATAGATAGGGTATCTACACTTAAATTTCATCCATCTATTTTTAAAAAATTATCACATCTCTAAATTTTACTATAAATTCACAGTTAAGTACTGTCTAAAAAGTGAGCATATTTCGTCTAAAAAATGAGTCTATATAATAGTAAACAGTTGATTTTTTGGATAAAAAGACTTGATAGCTAGTAAAAATTAAAGATATCATAGTAATTTCTAAAAAATAAAGCGATGAAAGGATTAATTAAAATATAATTTAAGAATTCAAAAATATTTTTTCCAAATATATATGATGTTCTAATTTAAAAGACAATAAATATTTTAAAAGCAAAATGATGTAAGAGTTTTTTTTTTTTTTTTTTTTGAACTAGTAGGCGTTATTCCTTCTATTTTATGGGAATTGAATAATTAATAATAACACCCTTGATTATTTAATTTTCAGTTTTTAATTGTAACATGTTACACTTAAAATTGTATCACAGTTGGACTTTCATATTTAAATTAGTTAATTATATTATTAAAAACATATCTATTCTGTTTCAGTTTTAACTGGTTTGGTTCTGACTTAATATGGAATCATATGATCCTGATTAGAAGATACGATGGTGGGTTGGGTTAGCTTGAGAAGAAACCTTCCTCCAACATATTCCGTGATTGATTAATGTTGACACATGGCAGTAGTGACTATAACAGTATAACTGACAGTAAGTAGTAGGGTTGTAATAAGATTCTCCAAGCATAGGCGTCAAATTATAGGCTTCTAGTGCCTAAATCAAAGGGGATTAACGTGTAGGAGGAACATGCTCATGTTGCTCTAATGATGGTTCGATTTGTTGTCTCAACTGACTAATCCAATCTTGTTATTGTCATATCCTACTTCAACATCTTTTGCTAAGTGCATGGCACATTCCATTAGAATATCTCTAATCTCCTAAACAAATTTAATTGTTTTCCTTATTGGAGATGAGAGAATGATTTTCCTCTCTTACTTTAATAATAACAAATCAAAAGAAAATCCATATTTATTATTTGATTTTAACTTCAGTTAATTTACCAATGAATGTTCGGATGAATGATTCGGTACTCTTTCTCTTTAAGTGAGATTAATGATTCAATTCTCATGAACGAAGTAAATAAGTATAAATGGGCATTCAGTTAACAAGCCAAACTAAATCGAGTATAAATTTGATCAAACAATTTTATGCATTCAACCCGATTATTTGAGGGAAATGAGTCAGTTTAATTCGATTTTCAATTAAAAACCGAGTATTCCCACACAAATCAAGTATAACTCAATTTAATTGCAATTAGAGTGTCTTAATTTCATTTAATTCTAAGTGTAACTTAGACTTATTAATTCCATATTGGTGTCTTAATTTAATTTTTGTACATATGACCAAATGTTACTTAATCACGTGACTCAATTTAATTATAATTTTGGTGTCTTAATTTAATTTAGCATCACTCCTGATTAAGTGTAGCTTAATCTTATTTTAATTAAAGTTTCTTAGTTATATTGAGTGTTAAAAATAAAACCATATCAAAGCCCAAATTTTTAAATAGATTTATCTTTGAGAAATGGGTTGTAGGTAAGTTTAAAAAAATAGTGTTATGTTACAGAAAAAACCGACAGAACTTGTAACAACTACAGGATCTGAATAAAATCAGGTTTAGTTATACAGTTAATGGCATGGAATATAAGATATGTTATTGTTTACATGATTAAAAAATCATAGAAAAATCATTATTAATAGCAAAATGGACAACATTTTTGGACCATTTTTCTTATAAATTCAGGAATTTAAAAGCTAGGGTGATTATTTATCGAGCACAAAGCACAAAGACACATGTAAAAATTTGATTTTCAAAGATATATTTTAAAAATATATAGCTTCTACGCTTAATTAATATTAATTTTGAACAAGTACAACAATGCATAGTTTAGTGATTAATGAATATACAATCAACCTGGTTATAGATATAAATTCAAGTTCGAATCTTTTTTTTCTGTACTCAAAAAAAAAAAAAAATTTTTGAACAAGTTTTTTGATTATTGAAAAAGCTTAAATACAAAGTATTCACATTCTATATGAATGATAATATTTATTTTATTGTTATGAATTCTGTTTTATAAAATTTAAATTTTTTTATTGATAGATAAATTTTATATTTTGATTTTATTTGTAGTAAATTAAAAATAAAGAAATTATCTTCTACAATCAGCTATATTTGACTTGGCGTATCTGTTTTTGTTAATTAAAGAAATTAGATAATGCAGGTCGTGTCCTATCTCTCTCTGTTTTGCAACTTCTAACATGCGTGGTTGGTACTTTGGAAAGGGACAAGACAAGGTAGTTCGTTCTTCTGTGCTTTACATTAAAATAAGCACTCTTTTTTTTTCATTTTTCATTTTTTTTTAAGTTTCTTCGCTACATCTCTTTCAATTTTATGCCTTTTTCTAATTGTGTTGTCTTTTTCAATTTATTTTTTAAAGAGGTGGAATAGAATAATTCGATTGAAGCGAATATGATCACTCAAGTTGAGATTTTTGATTCACGTTCTTTTTATTAAAAATGTTTTATAAAACTCTTAGACTCTCAAATTTAGGGTTCATGGATATTTGATGTGCAAGCACTCATTTAAAATTAGGTATAAGTATTAATTAAATTAGATTAAGACAAGTATTTGAAAAAGGAAAAATGAAATTAAGACAAGTATATTCACTGCAGACTTAGGATGCGTTGTTTAGAACTACAGGAGTCCATTACCTTCAAAAACCATTTTATAATTGTGTTTGGTTTAATTAACTCACTTCATCCTCAATTAATACGCACAAATTTCTTTTTCGTTTGTCCCAGATTATGTTCATTTATCATTTTAATAAATTAGTTAACACGATTAAATCTCTATTATACCCATATTTAATGTTGTTTATTAATAATATCTTTTTTATTTTTATCGATTACTTTTTATTTTTCACTGCCATTATTTGTTAACAATTACTTTGAAAATTGAAAATATATGTATTTACTAGATTTAGTCATTTTCAATGCGTGTTAACTAATTTTAGATAATTAATTAATCTTGGTTGATGCAAAAAGTCAATAATAGATTAATGAGTATTACCTCTACTCTATAATACTTATCACATTTTAAATTTTACGTCTTTTAAGAAAATCATTAAATTTGTCTAAATTATAATAAATTATTGGTAAATTGACTATATTACTCTTAATTCTCTAAGAAAATCATTAAATTTAAATAATAATTATTGGTCACATACAAAGGGTCAACATAAAAAAAAAAAAAGATTTATTAATCCTTGAAACCACAAATGTGACAAATATTTTGAAATAAACTATTTTTTCAAATGTGACAAGTATTATAAAATGGAGGTAATATATATCAATTAATGTTAGGGTATAATAGGAAAAATATATGCAAATTTACATTTATAACTAAGATAACTAATTTTTCTTTCTGAAGTAGAAAGTGTGCCAATCAATTGGGGATGCAAGGAGGGTTAAATAGACTTAATGAGGTACTAAACGCATAAATAGAGTGTAGTTTTATTGGTACTTGAGTATTTTTTAAATGACTTTAGAATGAATATGAGTATTAAAATTCTAAACATTCTTGAGTATGAATATCTCAAGAGTAATATTAAACTGATTTATGTTGTGTTTAGATATTAAAATTTTAAATGAGTTTGAATATGGGCAGTGCAAATTTTATGAAAAGGCACCCTACTATCCTTCCTACTTAAATTGTGTTCAAAGTTATTAGAAATATGAATAACATTCTCAAAATATAAGTATTTAAGATTAGAGAAACTAATCTTTGATAAGAATTTAACAGCCTCTTATGAGAAAACGACACAATACACACTTTCATTCGTTTCTATACTTCATAAAAAGAAAAGTTTTTTGACACCTCAACTTTTTTTCTGATCAACTAAAATATTTCAATTTATAAAATTACATTTAGTAAATACTTCAACAAATTTAGGATATATAACTAAAACTGCTTGTTTTATATTCATTTAGGATTTAGGATTTTTCTATTTTAATCTTGTTTCTTATTTTTCCCTTGAATCATAATTCCAGGTGATACCTATTTGATTTTATTTTTCTTGATATTCCATTCTTGTATATCTATGATTTGACAAAAAAAACTAGACAATCTTAGTTCAAATATTGAATAAGTTGAGTTTTATGCTCCATTTGGTATACGTGAATTTAAAATATGGATTCATTTGTAAAGGATTTTCATGTTTGATAATCATGTATGAAATAAATTCACAATTGAAGATTCATTTGCTTTTTTTTTTTTTTTTAAATATTCTTGAAATAGTAATTTCACAAAAATAAGTAATAAATACTAATTATATTCACGTTATGATATATAAGTTTGTTTATATTTTTATTAAAATAAATATATAAAATAAAAATAATATTAATAAAATCATCACATTTAATTTAGTGATAAATATATATTTAACTTGAATTTCTCCCCACAATAATAAAAAAATACAAAAAAAAAAAAATGAAAATAAGAGATGAAAAATATTAAAATAAAAAACACAATAATAAGAAAATATTTCTCTAAAAATAAAATTTTTAAATGATTTTTGGTCAAATTTGATAAAATATATAAGTTAAATAAGTAAAAAATGACTTTGAAGAAGGAGAACGATAATTTTGTCATAAAAGTTGGATAACTTGGTTTTGTGGAATTCAATTGGAATTTTCACACATTTTTGTGAATTGGGTGTATCTATGTTCATTTTCATAGAATTAAATTTTTAGAATCGAGATCTACAATTTTTTTTTTCATTCCAAACACAACAATATAAATTTCTAAATGAATTCCACAAAATTTTGTGGAATTCATTTGTTCCAGATATGGGGTTAGTATTAAATCACTGATTTTGTTATAAATTTGCAATTTTGAAGATGAATATGAGGAGGAAGAATATTATACTATTGCTGACTTCTTTCTTATTTCAGCTTTGATTTATGAATGCGAAATACTAGGAAGCTGCGATTTTGAAGATGAGAAATGAAACTTTTCAATTTAGATATAGAGAACGAGGGATCAATTTTAGCTCTAAACGAGTAAAAGTGAAAGGAAAAAGTGTTTTTTTTTAAAAAAAAAAAAAAAAGAAAATGGGATTTTTATTATCAATGAAAAACAGATTATTAGGGTTGTTACATGGACACAATCATGGATATTCACTTTCCTTTGCATGCTTTTCGTCTAATTATTGCAGAAAATAGTAGTCCCTGTAAAATTCAAGGTGCATTAAGAAAAAAAAAATTTCACAGGCAAATCTACGCATTAAACTTATTACAAATAATATTAAAAGCCAGAAATATGAAACTAATTTTAGCACATCAAATTTTATAAATATAATTAAAATTGTCACTCTAATACCAAAATTTAATTTAAATACCGTCATATGTTCAAACTTGTAAGTATGTGAGTAAATCGAAAAATTTTTAATTTTTAATAGTGTTGAAATTATTTACTGATCACGAAAACCCAAGATGGTCAAAAGAGCAATGTTTATTTTTCATATTAAAGGAAGGAAGAAAGAAAAATAAACATAATCTCCAATGGGATCTTTTTAATATAGGGTTGTTAGTTGGTAAATAATTACAATAAGAGTGCAAAAAAGCCGTCCCACCACTTACCTTTTCATGACTTTCTACCATCATGTACTGTTTCATTCACATGGCTTGTCTGTGTTGGAAGTTGGATGATGCTGCTCTATATTACTGTATATAGTCTTCAAACCATAACCGTCATTTCTGACATTTTTAAATTTACTATCTTCTTATATAAAATTAGTTAAATTAAGTGATCTGTTTTATCTTTTCAGTTGTATAAAAAATGAGAGATCTAGAATTTAAATTTGATTGATTTTTTCACTTATACAAAAAATTAGAGATATCGAATTCGAATATTTTTTTTCACAATAATTTTTACGAGGAAAAGGAAAAAAGAAAAAAATGAGAAAAATACAAGATTTTTATATGTGTAGTCTCTAATGTTATTTGAGGCTGTTAAACTGTTCTGCTCGTGAATCTACTAAAATATAATAAAAAGCTTCTCTTTTCAACGAACCACTAAGTTAACTTAAAATTTTTTGGTCCCTTTTGTTAACAAAAAGTAGGTGGGACATTGTTACAGTGTCGTCAACGAGCATGTGCATGATTGAAGATTGGTTCCTAGTTTCTTGGGCATTTTCAAATCAACGCGAATTTGAATATGGATGGTGATAAAGATAAAGCACCTATTCTTTGTTTTTCACCACATTTTTTATTGAATAAAATTCTCTTTTCCATTTAAGTTTTTATTATTAGTATGAAGATAAATGAGTTCAAATTGATGAATTATCTTCTAGATATTTATACAATATCATTTTAAAAATTATACAAAATTTAAATATTTGATTAAATTTATGAGTCTCTCCATTCACTTGAACTTAAATTCGACTTAACTAAGATCAAGAGTCAAATTTAAATATTCTAAATAAGTAATGTTTGACTCGGTTAGAGCATTCCAATGCTAATGTCGATTGCCTTATCTAATTGTCATATTAGAAAAATGAAAATGTTTTTAAAAAATATTCTCTGATATCAATATCTATTTGGTATGTCAAGCTGATGTGTCAAAAAAATAAATAGACATTCATTATTACATCTTCTTCTACATAGTCTCTTAGACAATTTAGGCATTTATTGCGCTACAGTGATTGGTTGCAGACTAAATTGTGAGCTTAAAAATAAAAGAAATAATGGAAGATTCACCAGCAAAAATAATGGAAGAGGATTTAAAAATAGAGCATTGGAGAAAAAATTTTAAAATTCAATGTCTATAAATAAATATTCAGTTACATTACCATTTCATATGACACATCTGCCAGAATCCACGTCCGCGGAGATGCTTTTATACTTCTAATTGTGAATCTCCTTCTTTATAGGTTTTGAGAATTTCCATCATAATAATCTTGAGACAAGATAAGAATTTCTTTGTAATATTTCACAATTTTACGAGGAATCAAATTAAAACGTATAGTTAAAGAAAATTTTTCAAAATTAGGGAGGTCAAACAATAAAATATATAATTTTGTAAAGCGAAATTTTCATGTTCAATAGTAATTGCAAACAAAAACAATTTAAAACGCAATAATCAGCATTCCTACACAAGATTTTCATGAACTTCTCCAAGTCCAAGTTCCAACTTCTTAAAAGACAACCCACCTTGATCCAGCCCAAAATGCTTTTCTCATTTTGAGCTCTGTAGATTTTAAACTTCCCAAAATGCCCTCAGATATAATAGTTTTGGATATTCTGAAAGGATCACCAAAATCTAAAATTCCCAAAAATAACAAGAAGCAATTGCAGCAGCGGTGAAGAGCTATGCCATACTCTACGGCAATGCTCCAAGTTCAACTTCAACTTCTCTACCCACACCAGCCTCTCTTCTCTTCCCAGCGGAATTCATCTCCAATTACCACCGTTCACTCTAATCTAGTTCCAATTTGGACTCCGACATCAATGGCTACAGTTCACTTCCAATCAAAGCCGTTAATTAACTCCATAACATGCATGGCGAGACCAAGAAGAGTGAAAATGGTGGCGAAGCAGATTCAGAGAGAGCTCTCCGATATGCTTCTAACGGATAAGGTACTACAGTATGCTATTTTGCCGGAGGCTGCTTTGGGTGCTGATAAATATCTGTCTTCTCTTACTACAATCAGCGACGTTGAAGTTTCTTCTGATTTACAGGTACCCAGTTGGTGAAATAGTTAATATTGTTGATAAATATCAAATGGGTAATTATTTATTTTTTGGGAATTAAGGGGAGTGGTATTTTATTGAGAAAGACATGTTTTGCAGGTGGTTAAAGTGTATGTATCTGTTTTTGGCGATGATAGAGGAAAGGAGGTTGCGATTGCTGGGTTAAAGTCTAAAGCTAAGTATGTTAGGAGTCAACTAGGGAGACGTATGAAGTTGAGGCTTACTCCTGAGATACGGTTTATAGAAGATGAATCTTTGGAGAGAGGAAGCAGGGTAAACGCTTTACTTCTACTATGTTTTTATGAATATTTTATATATGTCGTTTATGTGCATTCTTGCTTTGAAAAGATTCTGACTTGCTTAGCATTTTTTAAGGAAGTCATCATGGGGCTCCAGTCTTGTTTTCATAACTGTTTGGACAAATGTCTCCTGATAAATTAGATATGTGGATTGTAGAGCGTGTCCTTTCTAACTATATAACATTGTTACTTAGAAGTTTAGCTAATTGATATATCTTCGGAATAATCAAGTGCGACTGGCTTTTATTCCAAATTCTCTGTGGTTTTACTTGCCTGATTTCTTTAAGGATGATGCTGCTGCTGATGAATTTTGCTGGATTTGCTAGCTATTGGTTTAAGATATCTCTTTATGAGGAAGACACCATCTTTAAGGTTTTGTAGTTGTTTACAACATTCAGGACCTTGAACATGATCTTGGCGAATAGTAATTTACCCTTGTTTGGTACTAATGTTAGTTATGTTGAATTTGATAAATTTGAATTCATGAGAGTGAATGAACATTTATTTTATATCAAACATGAAAACACAACATATTTCAAATTAATTTAATTTTATGAAATTCATTTATATCAAACAAGGACTTAATTCCCCTAGTATGAACTTCCACAAAAGTGGTTTTTAATGGGTGCATGCCATTTAGCATATGCCTATTTGGTTGAAAATCTTAATTTGATGACTGCCTATATCAAATTTAAGGATCTACTAAAGACAAACTGGTGAGATAGAATGATCTTGGTCTATGTTCAAAAATTTTGCATATGATATGACGTGTCCAATTCTTTGGTTTCAGTCCTTGCACTTTATGTTTTTCTTTTCCTCGTACTAACATTTAGATGGTTTTACCTGGGGCTTTATTTTCAACTTAGCAAATGCTAAAGTAGGTATTCTTATTTATTTATTTTCTCAGAATCTGCTCTGCGCATTTACCCATCCCATCAGAACTCGTTTTAATAAATTAGGTTGACCTTTTGTTTTCCTTGTTTTGGGTTGGTTTATTTTTAGGGAAGAGAAAAGAGAAAAAGGAAAAAGAGGGTGGGGGGAACAGGGTTGATAATCAACATATGTCTTTTTGTTTATGTATTTATTCTTGCCTGTTCTGATGGCTTTGTCCCATAAATTAAGCTTTTGTGGATCAGTGATTTGGCTTTCAGTTGATATTGATATGTTTTTTGTTATCCCTTTCAGGTGATTGCAATATTAGATAAAATTAAAGCTGAAAAGGAAAATGGCATAAGTGAAGATGATGAGTTCGAGTCATCTGATTCACCTGAAGACAATAAAGATTGGGAGGGTGATGATCCTGATGAAGACATTATTTATGTAAAATAGGCAGTTCCACTATTGCTTGGCTTAAGATTTGTCTGACTTTAGGCATGGCCATGCTTTTTATCAGGTCAGTTTTCTTATGACTTGATCTTCTTCTATTGATATGTTTTTAGTTGGTTATGATACGGATATAATTGCAATTCTGTAATTCTTTGATTGAGGGACTTAATTGTGTGATTGATTTCGTATTGAGGATGGAGATGTACTTTTAGTTGCTTCTGTAATTTTCTTGTATCATTAGTTGCTGATCTGGCAAAGGTTGCTTAGGTGGTACTGATATGTCATCCATGCAAGGGTGATGTAAATGATGAAGTCTGGGGTGTAAAACCTACTTTGTAGCCAATTTTATAAAGATTGAAAATTCTCTCCCTTCAATTCTTTTTCTCTCACCACTTCTCTTGACCTTCTCGTTTATCCCTTCTATCAAATTTCTGTTAACCTTTTCCCTCATTTTCTTACCAAACGACCCCAAAAATTAGAGTTTCAATGGCAGGAAACCAGAGCAGTCTGTTCAGGTTTTTTCCTCTTGAGAATCTTGTTCATTGGTTTTCAGTTCCATATCTACTGCATTTCTCTTAACAATACAAAGATCTCCATTGTTAACCGTAGCTTTGTATATTACATATGTTTTAATTAAGACTAATATCAAAAAATTATTTATTGCAACTCAGGAGGAGCCAAACATGCAAACTGTAGTTTGGAATCATTGTTATAATTGTGAGTTCACTAGTACAATTTTATGAGTTAAAGAGTTAAAAACATGAGAGAACGTGTAGAAACTTAGAATCCAGTAAAATGCCATGTTTTAAATAGTAAATCTGTAAGATATTACATGTAAAACTCATAAATCTTCATGATTCCACTGATTTGAATTTCTATAATATGCAAAACTGTGTTTCCATTGTAATCTATTTCTGCTTTTTCAATTTGGCATCACTTTTTCCCTTATTCTTTCTTGTGAAACTTGTACTAGCATTTACTATTGATAAAATTATGTAATACAGTCATTGCTAAATAAAATATTATTGCTGTGTTTCTTGTTATTTGTGATTTTTTTTGGTGATATATGAAATTTAAATGGTATTAATTTGTCAAATTGTTGTTTGATCATATTTACTTTCACATGGATGACTGTGGTCATAGAAATGTTTCTTCTAATGACAAAATCATGCTTGACAACGTGTTAGAAAGCTTGTTTATGGCTTTTTATGGGTATAATTATATCTTTTAAGACCGTTTAATGTAGTTTATAAAAAATTGTGAGGTTACAATTTCATAATGGACCCACCCTCAGGATTGATTCTAGGTCAAAAAAGCAAGTTGGACAACATCAATTGGAATCCCTATTAGCATGCAGGCCAACAAACTTAGAAATAATCCCTATTAACCCAGCAAATTAAGCACTAGACAACTAGACATACTGAACTAATTTGATCAACAAAAAACAACTGCAGTATTTGCAAAATTTGCATTTCTTTACAGGGCGACAAACTTAGAAGCTTAGTGTAGTAGTATAGGTGTTCTATTCTGGCATTGCCTATCAATTATTATATGTTTGCAATACCTTTATCAAGTATTATCATCCTGTTATGGACTAATGATGAACACAGTTTTTTGTGTTGATTTGTTATATTATTTTTAAACTAAAGTATTTATATGTACTTGACTGAATGCAGGGAGAGAGGACCATAAGCATATTGTTAACTGGGGAGGAGCAAAGTCTGCCTCTGCCTCTGCCTCTTGGCGAAACTAAATAGTTGAACCATGTCATCTTCTGTGAAAGTTATCCATTAATTTGTAGGTAGGTGACCTTTGGGTCCAGAATAGTGTGTAAAACAACAAATCCACTCAAGTGTACCTTCCATTGGCAAATCTTTTCTATTTTTGGCGTTTTGCACGTGTATTCTTCTATATATCTACATATATATGACCGAATCAAACCAGTAGCAAAATAACAATCAGATTGGATGATGATTGGTTACAGAAAAGAGAAATTGGTTACTATCATCTAACAAACCTTTTTTTTCCCCAAATTTTAAAAATGTCTGTAATGATTAAAAAGGCAAGAAGAATAACTTATCTAACAAAAGAAAACATCGACATAAAATCCCCATGTTCAAATCCGAAAATTGGTACACAGATTAAATTCTTGTATCCCATTTTCCATGCGTCATGACAGGACAAAGCTCAAATATCAAAATTCAAATTAACCACTGGTCTTTTAAACTAGGAAAGAAGGGAACCGGCTAAAAGGTACTTGTATGATAGTCCAGCGATTTGGCAATTTCCCCTAAGCCACTGGAATTTTGAAAAGGTTTAAGTAAAAGAATATAGCAGAAAATCAATTAGGGGAATAGACGAGGGTTCCTGCTGAAGGAGGGAAAATAAACAAATCTGCTACATAAACATATGCTTTTAAGGGTCATATGAATGGACAATGGAATTCTAATTCCTAGAATGGTCCAACCTCTAACAAGCTGGGCACACAACTCATTTAATATCACAGTTCAGCAAGGCAACTATGGACAGAGAAGAAAAAATAAATAGAGAACTAGTGAAATGAGTTTTAGTGAGGCCAAATCAAGGAATCAAGAAAATACAACAATACAACGACAACTAAGCCTTATAGTTGGGGTCAACTACATGAATCATTTGTTTCCAGTATCCGCTTTGATCAAATTGAAGGAATCAAGAAATTACAAAGAGCAAAAATACATGACAACAGAATTATTCTTCCAAAAGTTGGATTTTCAACTACACAGAATGAAAGTATTAACACATGGTCAAACAATTTGTTAACCATGAAATGGAAATGGTAGACAAAAAGTTGCATATATTTATTATTTCAATCAGTGGAAGATCTAATCTTCCATCACCTACACATTGTCAGGTACGCAATATAAGATATCCTTCATGGTGGCCAAGGCAGACCAAATAAACAATTCTTATAAAACCAGGTTAAGAACCTTAAAAAAAAAAAAAAATCTTGGAAAGTATTATAACCAGTGTACCATGGTTTAGAAAAGCTTTACATCAAAACAAGAATCTGGTACAATTCTGCTGCTATGCATTATTCCTATGCCAGCAAAACTCAAGTCTACCAACTTTCAATAACAAATCTCTCTTCAGTGATGGGCCGCTTTTGCTTGGGCTTTAGCTTCAGCTTTCTTCTGAGATTTTGCCTTTGCCTGTATTCGGAAAAGAATGCATCAGGAAAGCATTTTATTTGTGTTCTTTAACATGAGTGTCACAAGAGGGAGAGGAAAATATGCATAAATGTTCTGTATAGAAGTGAGTATCATGAGCAAATCATAAGGCACAATATTGCAGACATAAACAAACACGAGGATTGTTTGGTTAACAAATCATTGAGAATCAGTTACAAAGAAACAGCCAAACAACTAGAAATGAAATAAATAAAAAAGGCTAGCAAGTATTCTTGAAATATAAAGTATTGCCACTTCAACCTCAAAAAGTTAACAGTAAATCGAGGAACGAAACCAGTTAAGTAAGGAGGAAGTCACCCCAACCAACAGAAAAATAGTTGCAGCTGCTCATAAAGTGACAATGAACATGCACCAAAACAACTCAAGTAAAAGGACCATGAAGAAGATCTATTCAGCCAAGACGCTGTTCCATAACCTTCATACATTCCCAATCCTTATGAGTGCAGAAATTATTTGCCACTACCCATTAGCTGATTTTAACTCCAAATACAGAAAGTTCACCGCAATCCCAAGTCTTAAACTCCCTTTAAAAAACTATAATATTAACCATTCAGAATAACTTGTTAGGAGTATACAATTTAAAACCATATCTACAGACATTATATAACATTCATAGAAATATTTCCCTTTTCTCTTCTATTTCCCAGAATCCTGCTTTCTTAGATAAATATGGAACACTTAAAGATAATAAACAACATTCACTGAAATGTAATATAATGCAAGATTGCAGATTGGTAAATTCAAAACCCTAAATTCGGATAACATTAGTAGACCCAATCGAATACAATCTGCATTTGAAATAAAAAACAAAAATTGCATACCCATCAAAAGATATAACAGTAGTATCACGAATTGCAATTACATTATAAATAAATTGGATTTCAATCAAAGATAAGGATACCAACACCCAAAATTCAATAAATCAGATTAAAAACGAACAATTAGGTAATGTACCCGGAGATATTTGAGCTTCAAGTTCCCATACACAAGACCCGCAGAGAAAGCTGACACACGAGCCACCTAAAGACAATCATATAAAAAATATCGAATTAAAAAATACCTCTTCACAATTTTAAATTTATTTTTTCTATTTTCCTGGAATTTCTAGGGAACCAAACAGAAGATGAGAAAATTACCAGGGCCAAGGTGCTGAGGCCGGAGTAGGGTCCAGGTGGCGGCGTCATGTTCTTGAGAGAACGTTGAAGAGAAAGCGAAAAAGAGGAAAAAGAGAATAGCTTTAGGATGAGTCCCTTAAGCCCTAGACTTTGATTTTGCAGAGTGGTTACATGCCTGTTTGCTTTTATAAACGTTAAAATGGCTCTAATTGACTACGCTCGAGTCTTCTTAAACTAGAGTACGTATCCGCTGCTTGACAAAACGCAGTCGTATAGTCGAAAAAAAAATAATCAAAGTTTTTTTTTCTGTCTATGACCACCGCTATCCAAAAGTTCATGTACTTCTGTTATGTTCATATAAGGGCAATTTTTATGTCCAAGACTCGAATTCTAAGAATTTTGATCAAGGATGGTCAAGGGTGTGGAATATTTTTCTCTTGTTCTAGGTGACAAGTTTCTTTTATTCTCTACTTTTTAGTGATTCTTTTTGACAATTATGGCATCAGTAGTGGTACGGATTGGCCGCTAGAAGAAATATATATAGCTCTTGCATTAGAAGAAGCTCAGGGTAGGGTTGTGGGTACTAACAGTGCTGCCGCTGAGGAGGAAAAAGAGGAAAACCTTCCCTGGTGTACTGTTGGTCGATTGTTGACAAATAGACTGATGAACTACATCGCATTCACACAAACTATGACATCAATTTTGAGGCCTGTGAAGGGTGTTCTGTTCAAAGACATGGGCAATAATGTGTTTATTGCTCAGTTTTTCTCATCCTGTCGATATGGAAAGGGTTGTTAATGAGGGGCCTTGGAGTTTTGCTCAAAACCTGATTATTATGAAGCAACTAGATGAAGGTGCTGATAAGGCAAGCAGAATTAACTCAGGCGGCTTTCTAGGCTAGGGTGCATAACCTACCATCGAGTTTTATGTCAAAACGAGTGGCCAAGGATATAGGGAATTATGTGGGCATATATGTACAAGTAGATCCTAAAAACTTTATAGGCCTATGGAAAGAATATATGCAAGTGCATGTTCAGGTGGATGTCCGTAAGCCTTTAAAGCGTCGAATGTAGATAAAAAAAACCAGGGGGCAAATGGAGTTGGATCAATTTCAAGTATGAACGTCTAACCACCTTTTGTTTCTTTTGTGGTCTACTTAGCCATTCGGACTGCCATTGCAGCAGGTTATTTGCATATCCCAGAGTGGTAAAAGAGCAGTTTGCATATGGCACTTTCATGCGAGTTGAAATGCGCAAAGTTACTAACATCGGAGTTAAGTGGTTGGTCTCAGAATCTAATATCAAAAAAGATGTCGACGATAATAAAGTTGGCGTAAACCCTATGGAGTATGACATGCCGCCTCTTACGGGTTTTGATGGAAGTATAACAAAGTCAAATCTCCTCAAAGATGATGGCATATCCAATGAGGAGATTAGGGGTGCTGATAAGGAATATTTTATCATGCATGGGAAGGTATCTAACAACATGCAAGATGTGGTTAACGTGGACAGTTTAGTTATGTGTGATTCAAAACGGCGGCGCATTGATAGTCTTTGTGACATCCTACTGAATCGAGTTGTTGCATAGACTCGAGTTGAGTCGGGCTGAACCAAAATCCAGTTTGAGCCATTAGAGTCCATAGTGGGGTAGAATGAGAGTGACAATACTAATGAAAAGAAGTGGACTTACTTGAATGAGACAAAAAGATCAAAGTATAAGGATTAGGACTTACTTGCACTAAAATATAAAGCTTAGGTATTAAGTTGTAACCTATTGACAATTGAGGTACCATTTGGTAAGTTTACACACACAATCAATGATATTTTGGAGCCTACCCGAGATTTCCATTTCACTTTCCCTTCTTCATCTTTATCTTTATCTCCTTCATCTACTTTACTCTTCCACCTTCCTTTCTCCATCCATTGTAATGGTAGTTAAGCATTATATTCAACCTCTATTCTATCCAGGTAAGTAGAATTTCTTGAATCTCTATTTTATTCAACCTCTAATTTAGTGATATTTTAGATTATTCATAAGAGTTCCTATGTATAGGAGAGGTGAGCTCAAAGGTAGAAGAAAAAGGAAGCTAAGAAGAAGATTTCAAGCTTTTGAAGTGAAGGTTTGATATCTCTTTTAATTTAACACTTTCCTTCCACGAGAACTTGTGTGGTGTGTTGATAATGAGAAGATATGTTGCTTAATGTTGAGTAAGAGGACTGAAAATGGTGAGAAAGCATGGGATGAAATGAATTAATGAAGTAGATATTGAGTTCATACTGAAATAGGTTTGCTGGAGAATTTACTAGTAACTTTACCTTGATTTTGACCCTGTTTAATGATGGAATTAGGAAGTGGTATAGAAGAGTTATTTGTTCCTCTATGTGTTAGCTGTCCATGAGTTTTTGAATCACCTAAATCGGAGTTATAAATTGAGAGTTATGACCAAAATAGTACACACTGCGCAGGCTGGAAAACACGACTCGTGCTCGCAAATTTCATGGTCGTGCTCGCGAATTGTGCCTGTAAACTCTCTAACTCTCTTGTGTGCTTCTCGCGCTCGCAAATTTCATGTCTCACTCGCGATTTTTGCCTGTAAACTCTCTGACTCTCTTGTGTGCTTCTCGCACTTGCGAATTTCATGTCGCGCTAGCGATTTGTGCCTGTAAACTCTCTAACTCTCTTGTGTGCTTCTCGCACTCGCGAATTTTAATGTCGCTCTCGCGACTTGTGTTCTGATGCCTTTTGGACCTCTTTTTCTATGCAATTGTATTCCTTTGCTCAAATTGTATTCCTACAATCACTTTAAAACAAAAAGACAACACGAACAAATGTTTAAAAACAAGATGCAATCATGCAAATGATGTGAAACTAACATAACACAAGTTGCCCACTTTGCGAGGCTATCAACATACAGGTAAATAGTATGATTTATGAATTTATGAAGCAGTTAATATGCTTTTGTGTTATACTATTGACATACCGATAATATGCTCCATTGAGGTTAGGTAGAAACCACGTAGATAAGGCTATGTCGCGACATAGGATAGCAGATCTGCGCCCCATACAGTTTGGTACTCTAGCTACAGGCCGTTGAGTGGATATGATTATATATGGGCCATAGCAGCCCAGTCATATAGTATTCATCCAGTTTCATACAGTTCCTCTTATCACTTCGGTTTCACTATAACCTTATGGAGTCATATAGTTATATTGACTAAAAACTGCATAAGTCATCCGGCATAATGCACTGCAAGTACAATAATGGAAGTATCATGATATGTGTGATTACATGTTTCGTTATACATATATGTGTGTTTACATGTTTATGTATACATATCTGTGTGCTTACATGTTTCTTATACGTTGAGATATCCACTGAGTTTTATTGCTCAACGAGTTACTTGTTTAACTCGTAGGTTTTGGGACTGGACTGTAGAGAGTTATCTTACAACTGCTGCAGTTCATCTTTGGAAGACCCAATTTTCAGGGTAGCTACTCATTTTGATATTTTGATTCTGTCTATCCTTATCATGGCATATACAGGGCACACAGTTGGGCCCATTTCATTTTGGAAACTAGTATAATGTCTTGTAAATATTAAGTACATATCTATATTTTACTAATGTAGAAAGCAACAGCATGATATATTATTCAGCATATATTATGATATCAGCATGACAGGACATAGGTTCAACCAGATTGTAGAGTCTCGGCTCAGTTCATTCGTGTTAATGGGTGGACCAGGGAGGGATGTGATAGTCTTGGTGAAACTATTGGGTTGGAGATTGTGATTTCTAAAAAGCCAAAAAATGACGAAACGGCGGGTTCTGAAGATCAGGCCCACCTAGCCCACTGAGTACATTGAGTTGGAATTGCCGGGGGCTTGGGAACCAACGGACAATTCATGAGCTGAAAGACAATGTGTCTACTAAGAAGCCCAATTTGGTTTTCTTGATGGAAACTAAAAGTGACTGGAATAAGATGGATAGGGTTCGACTAGCTTTGGGCTTTGAGGGTATCTTTGTTGTTAATTCAGTGGGGCGGGTGGATTAGCTTTATTCCGGAAAGAAAGGCCTATGTGTTCACTCATTAGTTAATTCCTCAAATCACATTGATGTAGCAGTTTCTATTGAAGGTATCCCTGGTTTTCGTGTGACAAGTTTTTGTGGTTTTTGTGAATGTCAAAGACGACGAGAGTCTTAGGCTTTGTCAAAATCGCTCAAAGATAAGTCCTCTCTTCCTTGGTCTACGATCGATGATTTGGATGACATCCTGGCTCAATCTGAAAAAATGGGGAGATGTGTGCAACCTAGATGGCTGATAGAGGGTTTTCAACAAGCTCTTAAAAACTGTGACTTGTATGACCTTGGGTTCATTTTACATAGGAAAGAGGGCGCGGTTCTACAGATTGGGTTTGTGAGAGACTCGATTGGGCCTTAATTAATTCTCAGTGGTAGAATCTCTTCCCGAATGCTCAGCTGTATCATTTAGAGGTTGCAAATAGTGATCATAATCCTATTTTCTTAACATTAGACGCTACCTTTGTTCTACATTCGCAAGCCTTTTATATTCGAGAATGCTTAGGCTTATGAACCTGATTGTGAGGAAGCAGTTCAAACGACATGGGAATTAGGTGCAAATAGGTCTATTAGTGATCAAATTACACTTTGTGGAGTCTATTTGCAAGAATGGGATAGCAAGAAAAGACTTGAATTTAAACGATAAGTAAAAGCTTACAAAGAGTAGATGGCCCATTATCGTTTTAAAACAGATTCTGTTTCAGTAGGCTTATACACTATGGCTCAAATCGCCTACTCAGATATTTTGGTTCAGTAGGAAACTTTTTAGAGACAACGAGCTAAGCAGTTGTGGCTTCAATAAGGAGATTTGAATAATTGCTACTTCCACTCTATGGCTTCTGTTCGACGCAAAAAGAATAATTTTTCTCAGTTGAAAGATGAAAATGGTGTTTGGCAATCGTGGGACTCGGGTCTCTCAAATGTAATTCTAAATTCTTATGCTTCTTTATTTTCCTCTTCTCAGGGTCGTATGGATGGTGTTTTGTGATTTGTGGAGCCAAAGGTGAATGATGAGCAAAATATTGAGTTACTTAGAGCGTTTGATGCAGAGGAGTTTAAAAGTGCTTTGTTTAGTATGTATCCAAAGAAATCGCCTGTCCCGATGGATTGAATCATGGATTTTTCCAACACTATTAGTCTATTGTGGGCTCTGCAGTTACCCGACCATGTTTGGACTGTCTTAATAATGGTGCCTCTCTCCCAAGTACAAACGACACCATTCTTATTCTAATCCCAAAGAAGAAATCCCCGGAACAAGTTACGGATTTCATGTCCTATCTCACTGTGCAATGTTATTGATAAAATTATTTCAAAAGCTCTTGCTATGCGTATGAAGTTTTGCTTGGATACTGTAATATCGGAGTCCCAAAGTGCTTTTCTTACGGGAAGATCGATAACAAATAATGTTATGATAGCACTTGAGATAATGCACTGGATAAAAAGAAAGACACGGGGGAAGACTGGTGTAGCAGCATTGAAAACTGATATGAGTAAAGTCTATGACAGAGTTGAATGGATTTTTCTGGAATAATTAATGTTAAATCTTGGTTTTCATATTTTATGGGTGAACAAAATAATGGATATGGTTTCTTCTGTTACTTACAGTTTTTTGCATAATGGTATAAGCTTTAGTCCTATTGTTCCCTCAAGAGGGTTGCGCTAAAGGGACCTGTTGTCTCCGTATTTGTTCATTATTTGTGCAGAGGCTATCTCGTCTATGATCGGGAAGCAAGAGATTCGTGGTCTGATTCATGGTGTGCTGTCTTGCGAAAATCTCCATCTATTTCTCATTTATTTTTTGCCAATGATAGTTTTTTTTCTTTAAAGCCATAGAGAAAGAAGCCATAGTTGTTCAACGTTGCTTGTCGATGTATGCAGAAGTGTCTGGGTAGAAAATCAGTTATGATAAGTCCTCTATTTTCTTCAGCGCTAATACGTCCAGCAATGCTAAAGCTATTATCGCTGACAGATTACAGGTCCCGCAAGTTAATAATCCAGGTCCCTACTTGGCTACCCTCCATTATCAATCAAAAAAAGAAAGAGGTTTTTGACTATATGGTTGACAAGGTCTGGAGAAGACTGCAAGGCTGGAAGTGGCAGCTCTTATCTAGAGTAAGGAAAGCGCTATTATTGAAAACTATGGCTCAGGCTGTTCCTCACTACGTTTTGAACATCATTTTTCTTCCAGTTGGTACTATTTCTTCTAGAATCTATGATGAATAAATTCTGGTGGTATCAATGTTCAGGTTCTAGTATTCATTGGTTTGTATGGAGGAAATTGTGTCGACACAAAATACATAGAGGACTGGGATTTCGGTCTTTAAAAGAGTTCAACATAGTCTACTTACTAAACAGGGATGGTGCTTGTTGAGTCAGCTTGATTCATTGGTGCGTCATGTGTATAAGGAGAGATATTATCCTCGTTGCTCTTTCTTGCAGGCAGAAAATGGTAAAAATCCTAGCTTTGTTTGGACAAGCATTTTGGCAATGTAGGATTTATTAAGGGCAGGTTGTGTTAGAAGGAATGGTGATGGGCTCTCTACCCCGGTATGGTCAAGCCCTTACACATATGTTTTGAGCTTGAATGATACTGGTATAGAAGATTTTGTGGTTCGAGACCTCATGGATACTGCAGGGCCGCAATGAGATATAGAGGTTTTGGAGTCTATGTTTAATGAGAGGGACTGTGCTCTTATCAAACGAATTCCTATCCCGCATAAGCAAGACCAAGACTGTTGGGTGTGTACCGTCTACTATATGAAAATGGTAATTTTACTAGTTCTATTGCTTCAATCTTAGGGCAAAAGTTATGTAAGATCCGGGCTCCAGGTAAAGTTTTGAATTTCATGCAGCGAGCTCTATCTAATATTATTCCTCTTTGTTCTAATCTGATTACAAAAAGGATTGATGTTTCTGCGGTTTGCCCGGTCTGTGGATTTGAGGTTGAGACGATTTTTCATGTTTTGTTCCAATGCTCTTTTGCCCGCAATTGTTGGTTGCTATCTCAGTTTCGATGGGAAGGTTTTTGTAGTGATCTGAGTTCTTGGTTAGACTGGGTATGCAATTAGTTTGATGGAGCTTTATGTAGTGAAGCGTTGATGACAATATGACAGATTTGGATCAATCGCAATAGCTTAACATTATCAGGACCGAACACCACATAATTAATTTAAGATTATGATAAACCTTAACATTATCAGGACCGAACACCACATAATTACCTAAACTTACTATTTGTGATACAGAGAGCAAATTTTTCTTCATCCTGCACATGGTAAACCATGTGTAACTCCATTTTCTCCTTACTGGAGGGAGAAACAATGGTTGTCTTTCCAATGTGAGCTATTGGCAATCTCGTGTTATTTGCTATGACTACACCACGACCTCCATCATAATCAGATACATCCGATAATTTCTCCTTGTATCTTGTCATGTGATTAGAACGTCCAGAAACAACTATCCAATCATCATCATAGTTGACTCTATCACTTACAGATATTAATGACGACTCTTGCTTGGGTCCTTTCATCATCATCTCTACTGGCTTCTGTGGCGAATATTCTTCCTCCTGAACAAAGAAATTGTGAATATCCCATTCCTCTTCACTTTGTTGCCCATTCTAGGTTGATGATGTGTTTCCTTTTACTCGTCTACTTCGACATTCTCGGGTGAAATGTCCTCTTTTGTTGCACTTATAGCAACGATCACTTTCTCGCCAGTCGTCTTTCCTTTGTCTTGGCCTTACTCCCCCTTGCTGTGATGGTCTCCACTTTTGCTTTCTCAATCCTTGTTGATTGCTCCTTTCTTTTCCATCATCTACTCTCACAACACTTCGAAATCCCCTCTTTTTAGCAAAGAGAGCTTTCTCACCATCCTTCAAAGCTACTTTAGACATTTTTTCGTCCAAAGTCTCTTCATTGGACAAGATATTTTCTAATTCATCTAAGGTTGGTTGTGTAGTCCAACAACGAGTAGCAGTCACAATACCTTTAAATTCAGGTCTTAGACCATGGATGATGATCCTCCTCATACTTGTCTCGTTGATCTCATTGTCTGGCTCTAATTTCGAAATCTCCTCACATAAAGATTTTACTTTAGAAAAGTATTGACTTACAGTGAGGTTCTATTGCGAGATTGAGAACAACTCATTTTCGAGCCGTTGCAGTTTTGCTTTGTTCTTCTTGGCAAAAGCAGACTTGAGGATGTCCCACGCTTCCTTTGGTGTTTTAGCCGACTTGATCCGTTGCATCTACTCATCTTCTACTGCAACCGTCAGCACATACATCGCCTTCCCGCATTTTGTCTACCACTCTTTGAGAGCTTTCGCATCCCCAACTGGGGGTGTAATATTATCTCCTTCAATGATATCCCATAAGTCTTGACCTATGAGATAATATTTCATACGGGTACTCCAGTTCCCGTAATTATTGCTATTTAGCTTCTCGATGCTATTAGCAACTCCAGAAAAATTCGCCATAAGGTACTGGTGTTCCTGACACTAACCAATACATGACAGTCCCTGACCAATCATGATCACAATCCTTGCTTGTGAATCTTGCTTCAACAACAGTCCTCGACTGTTAATTCCAGCAGAGTAACGATACCCTTCACTTGTCAATGAATACCACAAAATACCATGACTATAACAACTACCGCAACCAGGCTCTAATACCACTTATTGGTTTTTAGTGCAGTGATAAACTCCAAGATTGATTAATAATTTATAACACCAAAAATAATAACGGAAAGGACAACCAAAATAATACTAACACAAAACACCAAATAAAATTGTATTAATAAGAAGCAAACTTTCACAAATCTTAAGGAAAGAATTACTTCCTTTTTGGACTTGGTTTTTGTTTGGTTGGTTACAAATGAAGTGAGGGGTGGTATTTATAGGCATTTCCACCTCCTTAATATACGACTATGATTTACTTACAAAAATATACGGTGGAGATTACATGGAGCATTCTAGAGTAGGTGAGATATTTTATTAAAATATCTTATGGGTGGGTGTATTCTAGAATGTCCTAGGTATTTACACACCATGTGGGCTTGGGACATACATTTTTGGGCTTAGGGTTCCCACCTTTGGACTTGAAACTTGCCAAGTATTTAACTTATTGTGGTAGCTCATTTTGTTGGTTATATTTTCTAAATTAATCTGTGATATTTTAATATTTTATTATTAATATCGGTTCTAAATTCATTTAAGTACCACTACTAGAATCCATTAGAATTTTATTATTCTTATTCATTTGAAACCTATTTAAAATTCGTTTAAAATATTATTTTCACCATTAATAAGTAAGGTACCTATAGGTGTCTACAATTAAATATGTTTAGTAAGCAACGAGTATTTAAAGATATAAATTTATACTCTTTGCATATGTAATCACCGATTGTAATTTTGCTATCTATGTTTATAGCAAAATTCATTTATAATTTTTCCAACTTACAATAAACGAGTCGGAGCAGCGGAAGCAGTACTCTACCCAGGTTCATCCCTAGCCACCACCTTTCAAGGGTGGAGATTTTGGTTTCAAGCCCAACATTCTCCAAACTTATTATGTCTAAAACAAACTTTTCATCCTTAATTAATGAATTTTTTTGTTGGGCTGAATACATAAATTCACCCGTGGACTTTATAATTTTATTCTTGTGGCACCTTGAACTTTGCAAATAACTTATTGTGTACTTGAATTTGTAAAATTTGATAATATTACACACCTTTAAACATTAATATCAATAATTTTTAAGATTTTTGGCTTTTATCTGCAAAATATCTATATAATATATAATTAGCATGACTTTCGAAACAATAATTTTCAAAAATTTAACTTTTTAACGAGTGTTTAATTGATCTAATTTTGCAAGTTCAAGTGTTCAATAAAATAATTTTAAAAATTAAAGTGTTTAACAGGTGTAGTTTTATAAGTTTTAGTATTTGATGGGTCAAAATAAAAGTTTAAGATACCACAAGATTAAAGTTGCAAAGTTCAAAGATGAATTTATGTATTCGTTCGTTTCTTCTGTATTCATAACGTTAATAAATTTAATTATTATCATTCTACCTTGAATACATTATAACTACGAATACTTTAAAATGTATTAAGTAATTGAATTCTATTCTGAAGAAAGTACTTTTAAGAATTGTTTTTAAGTGAACTTAAAAAGTAAAGAGAAATAAAGGGAAAAAAAAGTATAATATTTACTTCCTCGTACCAAACATGATATGATAATATTTTACCATGTTGTAACAATCTCACGCATAGATATTATAGTATACGTCAGATTTTGAAATTTTAATTTAAAAAATGTCTCTTTGATCTAAATTATTAAAATAATATCAGTTGCCTTTTTACTTAATGCGGCTTTTATTTTCTGTTTGGATGCTACTGTTTGTTATTGACCTTTCTTTTTCTTCTTTTTATTCTTCTTGTTTCAATGGTAAGCATTAACTCTGCCTCCGGCGGCAGGACCGGAGTGAAAGTCCTCATCTGAAAATCAATTTTTGTTCTCCGTTATCATTTTTGTTCTTTACTGAAAAATTAATTCTTGTTTTATAATTTCGTTGTCGTTTTCACTTTTGTTCTTCACAGGGAAAATCGATCTCTATTCTATTATTTCGTCTTTGTTTTCATTTTTTTAATCATCTTTTTGTTCTTCTTCTTTTTTATATTTGATTTATATATTTATATAAATGAACGACACTTTGAATTATTCATTTCCATTAGTTCATTGTCCCTCAAAAATAACTTTTTCATTGTGGCAATGTAAGATTATTGGTAGTTAGAAAAATTAAACTATGAAAATTGAAGACATTCAAATATTTTGAAATTTCAACTGAATTGAATTAAATTTAATTTACAAGTTCGGACCTTTAATAACAATTGGATCAAGAATTATATTGATAGTATTTAATAACAAAATGCATTGACTAGGTTACTAAATGAAAATATATAACACGTTTGTGAAAATCAAGTCATTGATATTTTTTATTATTTGTCTCCCACGCATATTAAGCATCATTAAGAAATATATATACTTCGGAATGAAAATAATTTGTGAACTACATGAATAAGAAAAAAAAAGAATTAGTTTAAAATTAATAAATTTTATCAAATTGAAGCTATTTTTTGAGGTAATAACCAGCTAGCCATTAAGAAAATGTTGAACACCTAGAATACAAAACCTGTCACCTAGTGATCAAAAATTGAATTGGAAGTACTAGTAGAAGGGACAATAAGTTTTTAGCTTTTTGTTTTATTTTTGTGTAACTGTAAACTTTGTTGTGATCCAAAGGACAAGGCAAATATCATTTGGAAGGTAAGTCTAAATCCAAAATGATGGGAGGAGATTCAATTTGAGGATTGGGATGGTGATGTCTAATTTTCTATGTCCAGTCCATTATTGTTGTCCGTACATTTGTGAGCCATTTCTTTTGGAGCCTACAAACTGAGGGCTCACTTTCAATTTTTCAAAGACAAGCAGTCATGTATCACGCATGGGCGGCTTAAATTACAGAATTAATCTCAATTATGCAACTTGTTATAAAATTATTATAAAATGATTTTCGTACCTCAAACATTTCTATTTGAAAATCTAAATATATTGATACGCTGATTTAAAAATTAAATCATAAAAAAGACTAAAATAATATTTAGTATACAGACCCACTGATTTACTTTTTTTAACTTAACCTAATGAACTAAAAACTCACGGTTTTGCTCCCTTTTCACCGATAAAAAATCCCTCACTTGCACAATTGCTCAAAAATCCAAAACTCACGCTTGTGAATCTCTCTCTCTCTCCACCAGAATTTAGCTGTTTTTTTCATTAATGGTACAAGAAAAAATAACTAGCAGTTATGACAGAGAGTTAAGTTCATCTTAAAATTTTCTTTTCTAGCAGCAGTTGACCACTTATTGGAATTTATTATTGTTAATAGTGCTTAATGGCTGTCTTCTTGTCAAACCGTTTATCATTCATACGCAAAAGAGATTAGATTTAATTTTATTTTATCTTTTTCTTTTCTTAAAAAAAAAAAATCTATCTTTAAGAGAATGGGTAGGTTAAGAATCTTGTTTGCTTTAAAAATACCATATACTATTTCTGTTTTATAATACTTTTCATATTTGAGAAAATAGTTTGTTCCAAAATACTTATCACATTTGTGGTTTTAAGGAGTAATAAATATTTTTTTCATATTTACCCTTTATATATGACTAATAATTATTACTTTAATTTAAATATTTTTTAAATTAGTATTAAATTAAGGACAATATAATCAATTTACTCAATAATTTATTGCAACTTAGACAAATTTAATGATTTTCTTAAGAGATTTGAAATTTCAAATATGACAAAAATTATGGAACAGAGATAGTAGTTAAAAATTAGTTAAAATGTGATAGAAATTCATGGAGAGAGAGACACACACACAGTAGATAGAGAGTGAGAGTGTTCAAGCCCAATTTAGGATTTCTAGGCGGTTGTTCAAGTGAGGGATTTTTGGATTAGGAGAAAGAGGAGCAAAACAATGAGTTTTAGATTTATTGGATTAAGGCAACCCAAAATAAATCGGTAGGTCCCATAATAAATATCACTTCTATCCTTTTATGGTTTAATTTTCAAACTAGGTTGTTACTATATTTAAGTTTTTAAATAAAAGTGTCTGGGGTATAAAGGTAATTTTAAAGTGATTTCGCAAAAAGTGGCATAAGCTATGGTATATGGATCTCCATGACAGAATGCTATACATGCACTTAACCGACTCGGTTCTAAAAATTATTAACGCTCGATTTTTACCTCTTATGCTCGATTGCATGGTTTATAATTTACATATTAGGCTGCATCTTAGAATTGAATTTTTAAATTGAGTTAAAATCTATTTAAAGTCTAAAAGTAAGTAGTAAAAATCCAAAAATAATTAGTAATTACTTGAGGATAAATTAGAAAAGAGTTAGCATAGGAAAAAAAAATGAAGAGATTAGGATTAAGGAGAGAAGAGAAGTCCAAAAAGAGTAAAAAAGTTAAAGTCATTGAAAATTATTTTTTTTATACAATTGTATATATTTTCATTGAATAAATTAAATTACAATATAAAATTATGATATTTTGATCTTTTTAGTAACTTTTTATTCTATTCTTCATATCCCTATAACAATATAAAAGAATAATTAATAATGATCTGGTATTGGTGGTGGAGTGGTCGTTGAAATGGTGGTAGAGGTTGCAGTGGTGGTGGTGATGGTGATGGAGTGGTGATTGAATTGATGATAGTGGTTGAGAATGGGTATGAGTTTTGAGGAATGTAATGGGTTTACATAGATTTTTTGATGTAATAAATATTTCATCAATTTAAATAATGAATATATACATGTAATCTTAATTACATTACGAGGTTAAAAAAACTTTAAAAGATTTTTTTTTTCTCAAAAAAACTTTATTTGGGGTTTTTTTTTTTTTTTTTTTGCCATTAACGTCGTATCTTAACTTCCGGAAAACAATTTTGGCTATTAATTACATGAGTTTTTGGAATGATATGAATATTATTTATCAGGCATTATGAATTTTAGTCAGATTTGAATTTAGAATTTTAGTATCCATGAACTCAGAAATTCACTTAAAAAATAATATTGACATTTTAGATAAAAAATTAACTTGGGTACTTTTTTCTGCCTCTTTTTATAAATGTAAAAAGAACTTATTTATATTACATCTATATTTCTTTAATTAGAAATTCCTTGCAGCATCAACAACCTGACAAATATAACAAATTAATGGAATTAATATTAGGAAATTGAAGTTTTAATTTAAATTACTCATAGGCTAAGTCAAAAATGAGATCAAGTTACAATCAGAAATTTTGTTTAATGGCCAAATCAACTCAATCAAATAAAAAAAAATGTAACAGTGAGACAATTGAATTATCTGAAATTAAAGGTTTTTTCTTATTTCTTAAATAATAATATCATACATTATTGATATTATTAAAATTCGTTTGGATTGATAGGATTGTAAAAAAAAAACTAATAGAATTTCACATTCATCGTTGGATTAGAAAATAATATAATCCATGGATTTAAAAGATATTTTTGGAATAAAATTAAGTAATTTAAATTACATTATTAATTCCTTAAAAAAATTAAATTATTAATTAGAAAAACAGTGAAATTGAGAAAGTTCCACGTGAAACTTAGAAAATTCCACACGTAATTTGGCTATTGGTTGAAACCGAACCATCACCAGCTACCTACTTTCGTCCTCAACCGCCACGCGATGATATCATATCAAGTTGATGATGTAAAATGAAGAATCATTTCGAAGGACGGAGGATCGTTACTGAAAAGTTGAATGCAGCACGCGACTTCAACGCGATTGGGATAATATTTTCGTTAAAAGTACATAATAAATTAATAATATAAAATTAGAGACCGCCTCATCTAAAATCTAATATCTTTGACAAACCCACAATTCCCGGTTGACCATGTTAAATCACAGTTGGAAATATAATTATTAATTAATCCTTGTGTTTTTTAAAGTATAACTGAATCCTTTTTTATTTGTTTTCTTTTTTGATACTCCCAGCATAGATAATAATAAAGGGCCATACAAGGTAATTAAATCATCATGCCTATTTTGAGTATTTAATTATTATTCTTTTAAAATTAAAGCTTAAAATAGAAATGACAGCTATAAAATAATTGTTTAATTTAAAAAAATAAAAAAGAAGAAATTAATTATTAAATTGATTGGATTTGGAGAAAAATAATAATTATCATTGTCAAAAAAAATTTAATTAAAATTCAAATGCTAAATATTAAAATATATAAAATATAAAAAGTTGGCTGAATTTGAAAAAAGTTATTAAAATATATATATCACGCAACGCTACAACGAGAGAGCATAGCATAGCAGAACGCCACAAGCTTTCTTTTCTTTGTCCACCTTGTCTTTTGGCGTTAAGAGCAGGACAAAGTCACACCGTCCAATAAAAAATAGAATCAAAGGGTTAAAAAACCCACGACCACGACTAACACAAACTCACTCAAAACCTATTAACACCAAATTCTCCAAAAACCTAGAACCACTACAACGGCCTTTTATAAACAAAAACTCCCTCACTGTCTCCCCCCACAGCCTCTCCTTTTCTTCTCCTTTCTCCTCTGTATTTCCATGGCGGCCACCGCTACTAATCTCTCTCCCCTGTCTAAACCCTCTTCTTTCAATTCTAAGCCTCAGATACCTCTAAAAGCCCCTCTTTCTCTCCTCCCCAAAACCCTCCTTAAACCCTCTCTTTTTCATCGTAGACGATTGTTGTGTCAAACCCAGAATAACCATGCCGCTTTTGCCTCTAAATATCCTATATCTGGCGTTATTTCCGCAAATAAAGAATATCCGGATGATTCTTCTTTCGATTCTTTCTTTGATGATGACGATAAGCCTCGTGAAGAGTGTGGTGTTGTGGGTATCTATGGCGACCCTGAAGCCTCTCGTCTTTGTTATTTAGCGCTTCATGCTTTGCAGCATCGCGGCCAAGAAGGGGCTGGTATTGTTGCTGTTAATAATAAGGTTTTGCAATCTGTTACTGGTGTTGGTTTAGTTTCTGAAGTGTTTAGTGAGTCTAAACTTGATAAATTGCCGGGTGATTTAGCTATAGGTCATGTTAGATATTCTACTGCGGGGTCTTCTATGCTAAAAAATGTTCAACCTTTTGTTGCTGGATATAGGTTTGGGTCTGTTGGGGTTGCTCATAATGGGAATTTAGTTAATTATAGGAAATTGAGGGCTATGCTTGAAGATAATGGTTCAATTTTCAATACTAGTTCCGATACTGAGGTTGTTTTGCATCTGATTGCTATTTCAAAGGCTAGGCCTTTCTTTCTAAGGATTGTTGATGCATGTGAGCAGTTAGAAGGGGCTTATTCGATGGTGTTTGTCACAGAGGATAAGTTGGTTGCTGTTAGAGACCCTTATGGCTTTAGGCCTTTGGTTATGGGGAGGAGGAGTAATGGTGCTGTTGTGTTCGCCTCTGAGACTTGTGCTCTTGATTTAATTGAGGCTACATATGAGAGAGAGGTTTATCCTGGTGAGGTTTTAGTTGTGGATAAAGATGGGGTTCAATCACTTTGCCTAATGAAGCACCCTGAACCAAAGCAATGCATCTTTGAACATATTTACTTTGCTTTGCCGAATTCAGTAGTATTTAGTAGGTCTGTTTATGAATCAAGGCGTCTCTTTGGAGAAATTCTTGCCACTGAGGCTCCTGTTGATTGTGATGTTGTAATTGCAGTCCCTGATTCAGGTGTGGTGGCTGCACTTGGTTATGCAGCCAAAGCAGGTGTTCCATTTCAACAAGGATTGATAAGATCACACTACGTTGGAAGGACTTTCATTGAGCCATCACAGAAGATTAGGGATTTTGGTGTTAAACTTAAACTTTCTCCAGTGAGGGGAGTATTGGAAGGGAAAAGAGTTGTAGTTGTGGATGATTCAATTGTGAGAGGAACTACATCATCGAAAATTGTTAGGTTGCTTAAGGAGGCTGGGGCTAAGGAGGTCCATATGAGGATTGCTAGTCCTCCAATTATCGCATCTTGTTATTATGGAGTAGATACACCAAGTTCTGAGGAGTTAATATCTAACAGGATGACTGTTGACGAGGTCAGAGAGTTTATTGGGTGTGATTCACTTGCCTTTCTAGAGTTGGATAGCTTAAAGAATTCGTTGGGTGCTGATTTTCCGTCGTTTTGTTTTGCTTGCTTCTCTGGGGTATACCCTGTTCAGCCAAGGGGAGTTAAAGTGAAACGGGTTGGTGATTTTGTGGATGATGGGTTGAGTGGACCTGTAGGGGCAATTGATGGGGGATGGGTTCAAGGGCCTAATACTCAGAATTTTGAGAAAGTTAGTGATGTCCAGAAGTTGTCATCTTTGTAATGATATATTGTTCCGTGTTACATCCGATTTGCAGAACTCATTGGATTTATGATAAACTAAGAAGTAATTTACTATTGAGGGTATACGCGTGCAATGCAGAGAGCGGCAGACATCTCCAGTTATTCTAATATAACCTTTATACGCTTCCTTGGATTAATTGAGGTTCTGGAACTAGAACTTACACAATTTTGTTGGGTCTTTTAAATTTTGGACCATTTAATTATAAGAAGTACTGGTTCATCTTTCTTCGATGCCTGACAATTTTGTTATAAACCTCAATAAATTTTAGGTTCTTATAATGGTTTCTGTATGCGGTGATAAATGTTGCATCACTTGCTTGGTACAAAGTTTCAAGTGCATATGTAGAAGATTAAATATAGAGAATTGATTCATTCTTTGACTGGCAAGTTGTTCATGATTCATAATTATACATTTGATATTATTTTAAGGGGAGACATTGTTATATTAGAACTTCTGGTTTCATTTATACATGTGGTTGTTTGTCCATGAGTTCATAATTGCACTTGCTTGCTTTGTTTTCTGGAGGGGATTGTGCAATTATTGGATTTTGATTCAGTGAGGTTTGATAATTTTGAATTGTACCCTTTATATTTCCTCTTTTTTTCTTTTTTCTGTTTTTTCTTTTTTTCTGGTAACTTGTACCCTTTTATATTAATGCATTGGTCTCAAGGTGAAGTGCAATGTTCTCGATAAATCCAAGATCATGCTCTTCATGAATCTTCTACAGTATTATTATTTTGGTGCATCATCTGATTTATAACTTCGAACTTTTATCTGATATTGACTGTTTTCTTCCTGTTTAGTAATGAGATCAAAGGTTGTTAGAATAGGAAGATTAGATTGTTGCCAATGGACTGTGAAGGAGTTTGGACAGAGTATACAGTTTCTCTACCATAAATTTTATTCCACAAAATTTCTTTCTTTCTTTTATTATTTTTTTTTTTTTTGTTGGGCAGGGAGGAATTTAGCAGTATGATTTTTCAAAGGAATGCACATATAATTAAATACCAAAAAATTATTATTATAGAAAATGAATTATATAAATTATTTTAACAATGAATTATCAAAATTTTTTCATTGATTTTGCTTTGGAGAAACATAGTTGACAAGGAATGCGAATATTTGTTGTTTATATTTTTTTAAGAATAATTAATGAAATGTTAATGTCTTTTACGATGAGAAAAAAAAAAGAATTTTGATTACTAAGTAAAACTATTGCTTTATTCCCAAAATCTTTTCATATTTTCATTAAAATCAAGACAGTTATATACAATGAATTTCTGCTTTGCATCCATACTGAGATAGAGAAACGTACTACAGCTTCGGTTAACTTGTTTAGTAGCTAATTAACAATTAAAATCTAATGTTACAAAATAATTTCTATATCAATATAGAAAATTAATTATCTTTACCATAATTTCACCCTAAAATTAATTACTAAAATTAAAATTTTAATTTATTAAAAATTTTAAAAAATTAATAATCTTACTTCTTAATCCATTTCAATCTCTCTAAATTTTTCTCATAATTAATCGTATGCCCTGTTATTCAGAATGTGCAATTTGTTATTATTTTTGGGAATTTCTGTTATTCAGAATGTGCAATTTTGTTATTATTTTTGGGAATTCAATTTTGTTGCTTGCTCTTTTATGTTTACATATTAAGGCAACTGAAATGAAAAACGAAAAATATGATATTACAGTTCTATCAATGTCTAAAATAATTAATAATTTGTACTATAATAACATCCAATAGTTCTCTAAAAAATTGTTAAGGATTGAAAGGAATTAAAGAAAGAAAAGATGGATGCTGATAAGAGTTCCTTGTTGGGCTTCAAGGAGACAAATTGCTTAGGCAAATATCTGGGTATCCCTCTTGTTCAAGGAAGAGTTAAGAGCCGATCTTTTGCTTATGCGTTAGAGAATGCTGACAAGAGACTTGGGAATTGGCAGACAAAGCATCTCTCCTTAGCAGGAAGGATTACAATAGCTAATTCGGTGGTAGCTGCTACGCCTCTATATGCCTTGCAGACTATACGAAACTCCCGATTCAGGTCTTTAGAAAAAAGATGCAGAAGCTTTGTCTGGGGATCCACTAATGATCAAAGAAAATTAGCTTTGGTCCCGTGGCCGGATACCCGTAAGCCTAAACAGCTAGGGTCCTGGGCTTTCGCCATTTATCTTCTCTTAACGAAGCTTTTCTTTTTTTATGAAGTTGGCTTGGGGGATTTTGATGGATAGAGATGCTCTTTGGACAGAAGCTGTTAATTAGTAAATGTAAGGTTCCTCTCGACTCTTGGCCTATACTGTTGATAGGAATAATGCCTCAAGGCTTTGAAAAGATATCAGTAGCGTTTGGCAACAGTTTTAGAGAAGGTATTGTTTGGTCTGTTGGTGATGGAAGAAGTGTTAAATTTTGGAAGGATAAATGAGTGAAGAGATGATATCACTCTTGTTGATGTAGCTATTGGTGTTATTCCTCCTCTAATGTCAGATGAGCCGGTTGCTATGTATGTTACTCCAGAAGGGGTGTGAAAACCAGTTATTACCGAATTCTGTTCTAGCGCGTATAGCTTCTATTCTTCCCCCATGTCATGATCGTGATATGGATGCTGCTTTTTGGAATTTGACTAGCTCTGGTTCTTTTTCGGTAAAGTCTGCTTGTAACCTGATTGAAGGTCACAGTGTGTTTTTATGGCTTGCTTTGTATGACAGATTACTTACGGATAAAGAGAGGGTTAGGAAACACTTGTGTATTTCCTCTTCTTGTGAGCTTTGTCTGGGATATGATGAATCTCCTCTGCATGTTCTTGGTAATTCTAGTTTTACAAATCAGGTTTGGAAGAGTTTATCCCCTCCTTCTCCCTCGAATTTTTTTTTTTTTTTTTTATCATCAGCATATTTCTTTAGAGTTACGAATTCTTAATAATCTAAGTTGCAGAGAAGTGCATCAGAGTGGTTCATCTTGGATTCTTAATAATCTAATTTTCCAAATCAATATTAACATTAAAACCAAATTATATTAACATTAATTACGAAATGAAATGAAAATTTAAAAAAAAAAATTATAGTAATTATTTATAAGAAAATTTTTAACAAATTTTATAGTAGTTATCTATAAAAAAAATTTTAAAATAGTAATTATCTAAATATAATTATCTTAAAAATAATAATTAAATAAGATAAAATAATTTAAAATGTTCAAACTCATAATAATAATCTATATATATCTGTTAAGAGAATTATAAATAAACGTTAAAAATATATCTAACTTCCAATCAAATTGGAGAAAAATAAAATAAAATTTTAAAAATTCCAGACGGAAGGAGAAAATATCTAAAATTTTCGCTTGGTCTCAAGCATGGATATCCTTTATTTTCTATTTAATTAACTGGTACTTTAAAAATAAAATTTTCAAAATATAAAAACATAATTATTTTATAATATTAATGTGTTAATTATTTTGTTTCGAGTTTGTATTTGAAAAATAATCAAACTTCAATTTATGTTTGAATTTAATTTGCTTTATTAATGATTGAGCTTTGATTGAGCTTTTATCGATTTGAATTCAAGCCGCAGGAGCTTGAATTGTTTCAGCAATATTTAAACAATATTTCAGTTAAAGGGAAAAACTTGCATGTACCATCAGTGGTGGACTAAGACACATGGACTGAAACATCACGTAGATAGCCATAAGCTATAGCATGCAGTTACTTCAAAATCACAGAAATATTCCTAAAGCACAAGAATCATTATTACTTTTGCCTGTTGCATGATGGCACAAAGCCAAATCTATATGAACCGCTAACTATGTGTGTATTGCCGCTTTTTAAAAAAAACTACTATCAAATAATGACATTATATTGTTTGATTTTATCAAGAAATAGTTGCCCAAAAAGAATGAAATTGACAGTCCTACAGAAATTTAGCTATTAGTTAAGCAAGATGCGGAGAACAGCAAGCCCGATTGTAGATATTGAGACAAGGGTACCAATGCAGTATTTAATCACATCGTACTTTGCTTGATAGTGTATTAACAATTTTAGCTCTCTCAATAAAGCTATCCATAATTGTATAAATTTTTTTCAAATAATTAGTATTAATTTACTCCAATATCTCAAAAATATAATCATATATATGTGCGTTCTTAATTCAGTAATAATGTCAAGTCATGAATATATAATACAAGCTAATTATAGGTAATACATGAGGAGATTAATGTAACATGCATATATATATACAAGCAATGCAAAGCCTTCATTTTGATTATTCACGCGATTAGTTCTTCACGAACTTTTTTACCTGAACAATATTAACATTTGCCATAGTCATGTAAATATTAATCTTATGATGATTTGATAAGACATGTGATTAGTAAAAATACATATTTTTAAATTTTTTTAGTACAGATAAACATTAACAAAGTAAATAGTTTTTACTATATTTTCATATCTAATTATGTTTATACGTAGATAGTATTGGGCAATAGATTTTGTGCTAGCTTAAACTCTATCTCTATTAATTTTTATGTTCGGTAATATAAATATTATAATCTATCTATACTATATATGTGGGAATAGGGTAGGAAATAATGGATTCTGATAATACTCTTAATGAAATTTAAATATTTTAAATAACTTTAATGGTGATCAATTAAAAATTATATTTTATTAATTAATTGGACATAATTTATTAAAATTATTTTTTAATAAATTGTTTATTAGTTAATAAATAAATATAGAAAACTTAGCATTTCAAAATTTTCAGTCTTATTTTTTTAATTTATTTTTTAATAAATATATATGATAACGAGATATTTAAGAATTTTATATTCTTATTTTTTAAAATTTATTTTTAAATATTTGATTCTATTTGTATTATAATTTAAAATAGTTTATTTAGAAGAGATGAAAAAAAATATATCTTTTTATAATATATATATATATATATATATATATATATATATATATATATATATATATATATATATATATGTTTGTGTAATTTGTTTGGATTTATTTTTTTAGAAGGAAAGCAGAAGCTTTATTAATAAGTAAATCGTCTAAAAGACGAGCTCCTACACAGTTGGGAACAATGTCCCAATAATGGAGGCGAGAATAAAAACAAGAGGCCCTTGCCAAGGTATGAACCACCTTCTTGTTGGGTTGCCTACAAGACCAAGATAGTGAACTATCTAATAAATCACCTACCAACACTTTAGGATGGCAAATAATTAAACCAAGACGTGCACCGAAAAAATAAATTTTTAAATAGAATATACATAATTAAGCTTTTTTTAAAATTTTTAAATTTATACTTTTTAAAATTTATTTTTAAATAAAATGAACATGTACGTATGAGATAATAAATAGTTAAAAATTTTAGTTTTAAAAAAATATATAATATTTTATTATTACATCTATGTATCTATATATATTAAAACATATGTATAATTAAACATGTACAATTAAAATGAATTTTAAATAAATAACGCTATAAAAATTGAACTGAAGTGTATATTAATACACAAGGCTGTTTTATTAATTAACCGTTATATTAATATTAGTCTCATATGAGATTTTATTTTAATATTATAAAAATCTAAATAACTTAAGACAAAAATTATAATCAATATTTAATACTATAAAATAAAACGAGTATAATAATAAGTAAAAGTGAGCAATACTTATAAAAAAAGTTGAACGAATACAAATAACGAATATAATCAACATGTAATGTCATCATAAAAAGACTAACAGTTTTAAAAGGTTAAGATAACAACTAATAGCTACTGCAACTTCTAATTTAAGACCTAAAAGGTTAAGATAACAACTAACAGCTACTACAACTTCTAATTTAAGAACAACTTCTAATTTAAGACCTAATCAGCTACCAACTAATGGCTTAAAAACAACTAATTACATGTCAACTAATGGCTTAAAAACAACTAATCACATGTTGATCCTTAACAGAGGAGGGTGTTTAGTTTTAAGTAGTTAAGTATTTGATAAAATTATTAGTTTATGTATTTGGTTAATATGTAATTAAGGATAACTTAATTTGTTAATGTGACAGAAAAAAAAAAAAAAAAAAAAAAAAAACACATTAATTAGCACGAAACATGAGTTTTGCTAAAAATGAAACCACTATTGACAGTTTTAAAAATTATAAAATAATAATCATTTACATTGTCAGATAGTAATTTTAAAATAAATAAATAATCTTATTTATGATTGTTGACTTGTTACTTTCGGGACTCATGATAGGCCAGAAAAATACCCTTACCAAGGGGAAGAAAATACCTATTAAAATTCTGATTTTTTTCGGCTCATTCACCTAATAAATTCTCCTAATTTCAAACGCAAAACATTACGTAAACTATAAAAATATACGTCGTTATATTAATTTTCATATATAAATATATTATCCCAATTATATTTGATCATTTGAATTATTTAACTGACAATGTAGTGTTAATAACAATGCTATACAAAGTTTTTTTAAAAAAATAGAAGAAATGGGTTTTTAGCAACTGTTTTCTAGTAGCTAAGATCAAAATTTTAATTAACTAAATATATACAATGTCTTTAAGCAGTCTTCAATAAATAAGGGAGATGAGACTTGGGAGCATTTATTGACTATAAGAGGATAAAAAAAAAAAAACTGAAAATGCCATTTCTACTCGACGCAATAAGTCCTAATCAGCCTTACCATTACAACGACAAATACAAATTAAATCAAATATACCTATTAAAGAATCAGAAATTTCATTTAAATGGTAATAGATGGAGATTGAACCTGGGAATTATTGTGTGTGAAGCCTCCGCCTTATTAGGTTAGCTTCATAGTTTTCTGTTACTTCAAAACAGGTTAGGTAACCAGATTGCTCCCTCTTAAATAATGATGGAACTAATTAACATTACATATGTCTCTCATAGAACCAGGTGCACAACAGGCCCGAAAGAAACAGATTTGAACTTCTAAAATCAGAATCAATTTCCTTCAGGAAATAGGCTAATGACCTCAATTAGCCATTTTCTGCTCGATCATAAGCGTTGGACTTGTGTTTTGGTGCAAAAGTAAAGCCATCGGGAACCTTGCCAAGCAACATTTCAGAGATTCGAATCTGCAAAAATGGTAAAACAAAGCAAATCATTGAATAATGTTGCTTGGGAGCTTACAATAGCATCAATTAGCAAGATATAAAGCAGTGGCATACCCAGTCAGCAGCAGAATCAGAAGCCATAAGTGTTTCAAGTTCATCACGACCAAAATAAGAGGGTGGGCGCCAGTTAATTCGTTGGGGAATCACATCCAAAAGACCTACAGGTATATATCTACATGTGTAGCTAAGCCATTCCAACAAGAAATTCCTAGTTGTCTCCACTCCTGCACATGGTAAGAAGAAAAGATAACAATCTTCGTTTTTTTTTTTTTTTTTTTTTTTCGCCTTCCAAAGGACTAGCCACTAATTCAACTGAATATTTAAAGTGTCCATACAAATTTCTTTCCCTATCAAAGAACATACAAGTCTTAGGTCTTGTTCAAGTTATGCATGCAACCTGATAAACAAATGTCTTAAAGTTACTCATGATGAAAGCTTTTGAGCAGAACAGAGTGTTCCAGAATTTGTAGTAGAAAATAAATGAAAGAAAACCCAAAAATCCTATACCATCATTACATGCATGGTGAAACGCCAGTATCAGAAGCCATAAGACAGCAGTTTAATACTGCTCAATGCAATGAAACTACAATAACTTAAAAAATATGTTTAGCACATGGGTTGTAACAAAATATCATATAATCCAACTCTCCAAGTAAAATATGATCCAATAAAGTATATCAGTTCATTTAACCAAAAATGCATACCTTTTGCATCAGAACCCCAATGTTCGAGGCCAAAATGTACATAATCTTTCAAAATATCCAATCGTTCTCCAGACGTGATGTCCCAGTGCCTCTGTTCCTTGATTTCAGTAAATATCCAAGGCTGAAAAATGCAATTCATGCTATTTTCAGGAAATAAAAAACTGCCTTAAACAGAAGCGTGCAAGAAATTGAGCTATTTATAAATACCACATACTCATTGAGATGGACAAGTCCAATTGCCAAATTACTAACCTTGATTAGTGCTCCTCTAGCTATCATGGATGAAGAGAGGTCAGGGCAGTCAGACTTGTGATTGTTCCAGTCTGTATATGAAAAGATGTCCCCATTTCCTAACACTTGAAGAGATTCTGGTGCCTTTCTAGCACACTGGTATATGTAGTCCCAATCAGCAAGCTTGCTATACCGTTGCTGGCGTGTTCTGCCATGTACTGTTACAGCATTGGCCCCCCAGTTACCAATATCAGCAATTAACGAGTCAATACGATTTTTTCCTTCAAAGAAACCTGTCCGCACCTAGAGGAACAGAAAAATGAAGAATAACACATCTAGATCAAGCATCGGAAGAGAATTCAAACAGTGAACAAAGATTGAACCACAGGCAGGAAAAAAAATGAAGAAAGAAAATTTTCAGAGTAAAACTGCAAAACAGCAAAACTTAAAAATAAAACTTGACATCATGACAGTATGATTGTGAAAGTGAAGTGGATCAATATATTTGCAGTATCATTTCATTGCCAAAAATTTAATTTACCTTGACAGTTATAGGCCTATCCACTGTACCAGAAGCTGCTTCTATAACATTTTTCATTCTCATTGGTTTTGTAAGAAGAGATGATCCAGCTCCTTTGTTAACAACAATATCAATTGGGCAACCCATATTTATATCAATGAAGTCCACCATACATTCCTTATCTATGAGCTCAACAGTTCGTGCGACAGTATCTGGATATGCGCCACATATTTGTACACCAAACAAATCCTCAGATGAATGACGTCTCAGCAGTGCCCATTCTGAAGCTTGACCCTACCATCATAAGAAAATTTGTTATTCAAAGGTGTTAGGTGCTCACATTTTGTTCATAAGTGTTAGGGGTCACAATGAGAAGCATAATATAAACTACCAAGACCACATAGAGTATTGCAAGAAAGAAGAAATAAAATATAAGACACAAATCATTCAATATGCTTGGTTCTTTGCTAATCTAGACTAAAGATTGTGCCAGGATTGGTCATGTATTCTACAACCTCAGCATGGTTATACCACAATGAGCACATGACAAAGCTAATGAGATATGCCATAAGTGGCGAGCCCAAATTGATGTAGGCCATATCAATCCTGGCAATAATAATGGAAAGTTAAAAGATTGCGCTTCTGGGGAAAGCTAATCATCTTTGGTTGCAGGCTTTGTGTATTTTAGGAGAGCATAGCATCAACACTAGAGAAGTAACATTTTATTCAAATCTGCCCGGCTGAATAAAAAGAAAAATTGCAATTAAGATGAATGAAATGAGTTAATTAACAAAGCAGAATATATACTTGCAAAAGATTTGTGCACATTGCCATTTCACCACAAGTTACATCAGCTCCTAGTACTTTGCAAACCCTTCGGAAAGGAAGATTTCCTACAGTGGTCAAAGGTGCAAGATAAAGCTTTCCTCTGAAGTCAAAGAGCTTCTTCTCACGGGGATGTGTTTTCAAACTCGCATCTGTTTCTGTGAATGCACCATCAGCAACAACTTCTAATTCTGGTATAGAACTGTTCCCACCACCTTTCTCCAGGACACTCAATTCTGTTGTAAATTGAATTCCAAGTCAGTTACACATTCGTAAACACAACTACACAAATAAACAATATATACTTCCAGAAAAGCAATAATAAGGAACAAAAGCCAAGACAACCATTTGCTTCTTTCCCAGTGCAACATTTTTCTTCAACTGACTTGGTTTGCTTCAGGGGCCCAGTCTCATCAGTTGTTATCCCATTTGCTGCATTATCCTCTATTGGCACTTCTGAAGTGCACTGTTCTACTTCTGGTTCTGAACTGTTCTCGGCATGTTTCCCTGGGACACTCAATTCTATTGTAAATTGAATTCCAAGTCAGTTACACATTTGTCTACACAAATAAACAATAAATAATTCCAGCAAAGCAATAATAAGGAACAAAAGCCAAGACAACCATTTGCTTCTCCACTATGGCAACATTTTTCTTCAACTGATTTTTTTTTTTTCAGGGGCCTAGTTTCGTCAGATGTCATTCCATCTGCTGCATTATCCTCTATTGGCATTTCCGAAGAGCATTTCGATTTATCAGACAAATCATTGACCACTTCACAGCCATTCTCAGCAGTAACATGAGACCCATTTGCAAGAGTCTGATCAGCTCCTTCATCATCCCGCCTTTTGACTCGTGAATTGCCAGGTCCCTTAGAGAAAGACAAAAAGACAACAAGACAAGTATTAGACAGTGAGACAAAGTGACACAAATGCAATATCAGCAGAACCAAAACATTTTTCTGAATCCGAGATAAACTGTTTTTAATTATAAAAGGAAAAAAAAAATAAAGCAAATAAATAGTAAAAGCAGTGCTTATGAAAATAACTGTAAACAATAGACTAAGCATACTGAAAGTGAAAACTCAATCAATTCATTCTTTTAAAGAAACTTTCTTCCAGCAGATGAAATCATCACTCTTAAAACACCAAGTTCCTATTCACAACAATCTACATTTTCAAATTAATCCCTCAAACAATATATTTACACGTTCTCACATTTAAAATATTATTCTAAATACTATAAATGTCCAAGGAGATATGAACTAAATATAACCACACTTAGAAAACATAAATTTATTACCATAAGCCCAAGACACTTGAGTTTGGCATCTGCCTTAGGAAACCTCATTTTATTCTTCCACAAAAGCTTTTGAACATCCTTCTTCAGTCCATTAATCTCAAAGCCTTTCTTTTGCACACTTTCACCATTGCCTGCAACAGCCACACTATCTTCATGTGTACCATAAAATCTACAAGCCAAGCCATAAGGACACGGCTCATCACCATCCATAAATGGACATTTCCCCTCCAAATCAGGCGGTTTCTACATTTCACAACATTTTATCAATAACACTTTAAATTGGATGAACAAATTAGCATTTAGGTACTGGTTATTGTCATATTATAATACCTGAGCCTTAAATGCTTCTAAATCATGGCTAAATCTGCATTTATCTCCATAACGACATGAATTAACATCTTGACTCTTTGCTATCTCAGGGCATAGATGCTGTACGGACTTCTGTACAAGTTCAATTCATTCAAATAACTAAAAGTTGATTTGAAAAAAATTAATTAAACAGAATTTAAACAATATTAGTGAGACCTCTCGGCGTTCGCGTTTCATTTGACGTCTGGACTTCTTTTCTTTGGATACTACAGTCCACTTGGCGTTGGCGTCGGCGTCGGCGTCGGAAGCTGCTGTTTCATTTTGGTTAGTTCTGGAAGGTGGAGGACGAAGGAACTCTTTTTTAACTGGAGCTATGGCTTTGGCTACAAGCTCCTCCGGTGTTGACTCGGCCATCTTTGGTCGAGTTAACTCACTCAGAAGTAACTCAGTGGCAATGGCGGTTGGGTTCTCTTCGTACTTGCATTGGGTAGGAGCTTTTTTTTTTTTTTTTTCTCAAAAATATAGAAGACGGTTTAGGGTTTGATTAAAGTGACAACGGAAACGACATAAGATTGTTAACGTTTTCCCATTGCCGCGAGAGTGCATAACTCGAGTGGCCATTCTTTGTGCATCGTGGAGGTTTTTTTTTTAGGATATTAAATTATAAACTTTTTAATATTTTTACTTAAGAAAAAGTAATTTATCAAACATAATTTTTTCACTAATGTCAATATTTTTTTGAGAATTATTTTAATTTGATTATTTTTAAATTTAGTAGTTTCATATTTTCATAAATTAAAATTTTCAAAAATTTTAATAACATGTTTTAATTTTTGATTAAAGTGAAATCATATTTGATGGAGCATATTCTAAAATATAATTAAAATCTAAAACTAGTTTACAATTTACAAATTAATAATATGAATACTTCACTAAAACTGATAAGAAAGCAACTGTTTAAAATAAAAAAGTTGTACATTATTTTTTTATTAATCATATACTCACTATTGAAAATGTTTAACATTTTCATAGCACAAGTTACTTGTATTTATACAAAAGATATAAAAATATAATACTTGTAATTATAATATACAATTTCGGGAATTGTAATTTAATAGACAATTTTATTTAAAAATGATTATAATTATTTTAATGAGCATTAAAATTGGTTTATATATATATATATATATTTTTAAATTCATTAGAGGCACAATGGAATAAAGTAACATTATGCGCTACACAATAAGATTAGCACTACACAATAGTCCTCCTTTAAACTCACCAAATTGGTGAAAATAACTACGTTCGAGAGGACTTAGAATTAAAACCTCTTACTCCTCACATTAGTAAAAAGACCAATCATACCATCATCTGATTAGAATTGGTTTATATTTAACTCATACTCAACTCAACATGTTTATAACTCATTTATACATTTTTTGAGGGTTTGATTGAAATGATTCATATCTAACAGATAAATTGTAAGTATTTGATAAATTTTTAAATCAATCACTGACAGGTGATTAGATTTTAAATTAATCGCTCAGTTGATAAGCTTTTTAAATTAATTATAAGTGTTAATAGAAGTTTTATTCAACTGTTAATTTCATAAATTACGATTTGAAAAGAGTATTTGGTTCACTAGTTCATATGATTCATACATGTAATAATTGATCTATATGAATGTACCCAATAGCTATGTTATAAGTGTATAATAAGCTTTTTAAATCAGAAAGCTATATGTGGAGTTCTTTCGTAACAGCTAGTTATAAGTTATCAACTAGCAACTACTACTATCATTTAAATCAAATAAGTTCAAAATTTTCTCATACAGGCTGTTTTTTCAATGATGTAATATGTGAACTTAATGATACAATATGTGGAGTTCATAAATTGCATGGAAATAATTATTAATAAAAACATATTTTTTCAAAATTTATTATGATCTTTTTATTTATATTAATTTAAAAATACTAATTATTTTTTTAAACACAAAAATACTAATTATTTATTAAATATTATTTAAAATTTTAATTAATATCTTTTGTCTGTGTAATATACTAAAATAAAACTAGCATATTCATTTTAATATTTAAAAAAAAAAAATGCATACATCATGATATATAAAAATAATTGTATCATTACTGGTCATTTTCCATTTTAAATGCAATTGATAACAAAATTTTTATTAAATATCATTTTCCATTTTAAATGCAATTGATAACAAAAATTTTATTAAATACCAATATTTATTAACTAACCACTCTCAATCCTACCAGCAAGCGCAATTGATTAATATAAACAACAACACCAAACGCTCTTAATAGGTTGGATTGAATCAAAAAATCATTAAATGTACTTTAAAGCAATAAATTTTACCCAACTCAACTCGCTAGCAACTCTATTTATATCGTTTCTTGTTGAAATAATGTACGATAAAATTTTAATAATTATTTTTTAAAATTATTTGAATAATATTTATTTACGTATCATTTAATTATTCTAATTAACATAAAATTTTATTTTCCAAAAAATAAATTACTTAAAACAACAGATCAAAAATTTTATTTTAAAATTTACAATCACACTAAAATACAATAAGTTGGTGTGATTTTAAATAATTTTGTAAGTTAAAAATTTCAACACATAAATTATTTAAAATTCAGATATTAAGTTTTAAAATTTCAATTTCAATTTCAATTTTACCAAGCATCATTAATGGTTGGATTATAAATACATTTAAAATTGTAAATTAAATTAAATTTAGATAAATTATAGTTTAATTGAGACTTTAAAGTTATATTTAAACAAGTCAAATTTTAAAATTAATAAATATCAAAACTCCTAATTTAAAGTGATAAATAATATTACTAAAAATCAGTTACACCACCTTCATTTCCATTCTCTCTTCCCTAAAAGGTTTGAATTTCATGGAATGTTTTGTCTCTTCATTTTTTTAAAATCCAAAAATTAATTTTAGTATTTACAGATAAGAAACTTATTTTCTCAAAATAAAATTAAACAATTAAACCAAAAATGGGAAAAAAAAATCACATATCAGTAAAGTCGCAAAGAGCTTTTAACCAAAATTAATTTGCAAAAAAAAATCAAGAATCGCCTTGGTTTTTTATCCCTCTAAACAAATAGAAGTTGTCAAATGCTGTAGGCCAGAAGCAAAGCACAAAGCCTCTCAACTAAATGTATCACAATAATCACTAGGCTTGCTTTCTGCTGGCATCAAATCAGAAAATAGAACATAAGAAACCTAAAACCAGACAGAGCCATGTAAGCAAATACACAAGCAAATTCCATCACTGAAATAAACAAAGAAGAGTTCCAATTCAACCCTTCTAGCATCTCAACAAAACATCAGGTCTAACAAATGTTCTCAATATGATGTGTATATCTACTAGAAATGAATAAAGGCTATGATCATAGACAACTTATGTATTTTACTTTGAATGGTGATCCGAGTTGGATATGCAATGCAGTTCAAATTTGTAACTACAACAACAGAAGGACTTGTAGAAGAAGAAGCTGGAAAACTAATGAATGAATGCACTGAAGAAACAAATATGAAGCACAGGAATTATATGAGATATATATAAATATAAATAAGCAGCAAGCAGCCATCTTATCCTCTTAGCAACCTATTGATTGGACTCGCCATTTGAGGTTGAACTTCCATTCTGTTGTTGTGGCTGTGGCTGGTGCTGCTGCTGCTGCTGCTGCAGCTGGTGAATATTAATTTGGGAGGGTGATTGTTGCTGTTGCTGCTGTAGTTGATGTATATTGAGTTGAGAAGGCTGTTGTTGCTGCAGCTGGAACATTGAAGGGTTTATGGAAAGATGCTGAACCATGCCCTTGGTTGGATCAGAATCCCCACCAAGCTCTGCAGTTGCGAGCTTCAATCGTCGGACTTCAGCAGTAAGTGCTTCATTCAGAGCTGTTTCAATTCAACATAATTAAGCATGGGCTATCGTGCAGACCAGAACATTGCGTAAAGAAAATAAGTGGAAGAATAGAACAGGTACAAAATAACTTCAAAAACAAGCCCCTTCCCTCTCACAAGGGTGCCAACAAAATAGCACACCAAACAAGGAAACACACAAAATTTCAAATGGCTATATGCAGTACAACACTAGTAGTCTATCTAGTAATGTATTACTAAAGTGCAGAAGTAACATGATGTTGAATCTCTGAAGACTTAATTTACAGCCAGCAGCACTTGGATGTGAAATTTGTTCTGATTGCATTTTAGAAATTTCAACCTTCATGTCAGGGTTTTAGGTGTTATTGCCACCACACAACTGACAGAAATGGAGACAGAGGAAGGTAACTTTATATCCCGTTCACTATTACAATTGTTTAGGTAGAATTCGCAACACTCTTATTGTTCTTGCACATATTAGCAGGAAATCATAAACCTGCTGCATCCAAAGTCAAATCAATTGCAATCTTCATCCTTAGAAAAGAGACGGGTATCTCAGAAGTTATTGTAAATGAAAGTTGGTTATTCCCTATTTCTCACTGCCAAAAATAATAAACCTACTGAAATTTACTCTTCACTTCTTATTGAATTGCAATCACCGACCATCCGCGCAGGGGCAGTGTGGGGGAGATCACATAGATTTTGGCAGTAGGATGTGCAATTAATGGCTAAAACACGTGTCGGTCACTTAGTGGTGGTATACCAAAATAATGAGCTTAAATTTCTGGACTTCCTTGATATTATCCAATAACCAAACTTTTAAGCCATTACAACATGTGGCTGTCTAGAGTGGTTTAGTGGATTAAGAAATTCTTAAATCCAACAGTCCTGTCTTTCCAAATAATACATTCATGGTGTTGGCTTACCACTGAATGGGTGGACAACACACAAGACATGCACCGATGTACATTGGATTTGTATGCCACAAAACAATAAACCCAATGGAATATTATTGAACTGAAAATGGAGGGATAAAGTTCTTATACCATCTCGCAGTTGTGCCTGTTGCTCCATTGCTTGGAGACGAAACTTCAACTCATTATTCTGGTTTGTCAGCCCAACAGAATCTCTCTGGATGTAAAGTAGAAGGCAATAACCAAAGAACTTAGAAGGAAGAAAATTAGAGATATAACAAACCAAATTTAAGTATTCCAAATAGCCACCTGCAACAGTGTGAGCTGAGCAGACAGGGTGGTAGCTTCTGTCTGCAGAGTCTGAACCTTATGTTCTAATTCTGAAATATACCTCATCTTCCTTTCCTTGGATCGGGCAGCTGATTGACGATTTGCCAAAATCCTAGAATGGGCCAAACAATACAGAAATAAAAAACCGAAGTGAGGCATTTGGACAAGTCATGTGAATAACTACAGTGAGGCAATAAAGTGCAGGTACCTTTTTGCACGCTTAGGATCAGTTAATGCAATCTCAGCAAGTTTCTCATTTGCCATAATTTTCTTCAGCTCAGCACCACTGAACTCACCATTCCCAAACTCCAAGCTAAACGCATTCCCATCAATGGAATTGCTAGGAGATAATTGTCCTGGGCGTGTTCCTGGTGAAGGTGGCAACTTTGGAGACTCATCACCAAAGTTCAACTTGCCCATGAAACTATCCATCGAAACACTTCTGTAGTGTCTGGTAGTTGGAGCAATATCACCTCCAGCAGACCTTTTGATACCCTCCCTTTTGTCTGTTGAAGAACTCAATCCTGCCCTTGGCAAGCTACTGCCACTTTCATTCACGCTGCTCTCTGCCTCATTATCACTGCTATCACCTCCATTAGTCTTTGTCCCACTAGCTCTACTATCCAAATCCTCACGATTTTCATTACCATTCTTATCATCAGTTCCAGAGGAGTTCAGTGCATCAATATTATCCAGATTCATGTATGCAGAAAATAAATCATCCACAACTTCACCTTCGGATTTTCTCTCACCCATCCCCTCCACACTGTTATCACTACCTCTCTCCCATTCCCTTTTCACCAACTGAGCTGGCTTAGCCACCCCTGAATTCTCCTTCCCAGACACTGACCGCTCCAGAACACCAGAACCCCTCAATGGAATAAGTGGTGGGGAAGATTGCATCACATTAGAAAACCCAAATGGAATATCACTATTAGACCTCCTATGCGCCTTTCGTGGAGGCAAGCTCTCACCAACTCGAGACGTATTACCCCTATTGAAGGGTGAGGGTGGCAATAGAGAATTAGAATTTGCATCCCTTTCTTCCATAGACACATCATTTGATACTGGGTCCGACCCAGAAGTTGAAGATGAATCACGAAAAGGAGCTGGGCTTAAGGGTGGCAGTGCATCAAGAGAGAAAAATGATGATGGTTGTGATAAAGATCGTGAATGGGTGGGTCCTGGGCTAAAGTTCTGAGAACCCAGTTGCTGGTTTGCTGGCCTAGACACCGGGATCTGGGAATAAGGCGAAATGGGTGGGATCTGATTGGGATGGGAAGGTGGTATTCCTACTCTTTTGCTACTATCACTGCTAAAATTCTGTGCAAAGTGTGCAAAATGCCTAGCACGCATTTGGGTCTGGTTCAATTGGGGAATATCAAGTTGGCTAAGCGATGAAAAGGGTTGTTTAGGCATTGAAGATGATGACTGTGTTGTCCCAAATGAAGATTGAAGCCTTTGCATCATTTCACTACTAGCTTCTTCAGTATCACCCATTTTTATTTTAGCTTAAACAAAATCTACTAATCTATATTTCTGTAATGGCCCCTCAAAAATCCTCTATTTATCACTCCAAAACCCTCTAATTATCACTGGAAAACCCCAATTGAAGATTAACCCAGTTCACTTTTTACCAAACCCCAATCAATAAATCAAATGAAACCCCTTAAAAATCTGCACAAAACAATAAACCAATAAGAACAATCTCTAATAAAACAAACAAGATATACTTTTCTCACCAATGGAGTATTTAGGAATACCTTTGTTAGCTTAGAACGGTCATTTCGAGCAAAATGGAAGAAGCGGCAGCTTATAATTCTTTCGATTTTAACCTTTTGTTGATTTTGATGGCGGAAATGGCAAAGAAAGATTGGTAAAAATAAAGAAACAAGAAGAAGCAGCAGCAAGAAACCAAGCAGGCGTATTTCTCTCTCTATCAATCTGTTGTTTTTCCTTCGTATCTCTCCCTCTAGAATTTCACCTTCGCACTCTGTCTGTATTTTCTTCGAGTGTAATAAAAAAAAAATGAAAAGAGAAATGGAAAAGAGTGTATCTGGCTCTGTATTTTTTTTTTTTTTTTTTTTTTTGAGTGAGTTTTTATTTTTATTTTTATTTTTATTACTATGTTTCTAAGAAAGACGAAGACTACGACACGGATTTCATGACGGGAGGAACGCGTGAATTTAATAGGAATTTCATTTAATTGATATTTGAATTTGGGATGAATTTGCATTTCATTCCGACCTCATTTCTCTCCTTTGTCTCCGCAGCTTATTTAGCAAGGAATTTCGATTTTGGATTTTTTGGCCGAATTGGATTTGTCTTTCCTTAATAGCCCACGCGCCCTTACACATATATACATATCCATAGCTACATTTCTTATTTTGTTTTCCAATTCCTTTCAAAAAAGCAAATTTTAGTAATAGCACACTTCCCCTTAATGGAATAATATTGCAAAGAGAAAAAAATAGTTAATATCCACGTAAAGACTAAATTTAAGAAAAAATTTAAAAAAATTGAAAATTTTTAGGGAAAAAACTATTAACTATTAGGTGTACAAAACCCTAAAAATTTTATTACTATAATAAAAAATACACATGAAATTAATACTTTATATATAAAAGAAAAAAATTTAAAAAACGATTATTATATATGAAAAGATGTGTACAATATTATTAAATTTATAATTATAAAAACAGAATATATCGAGAATATCATTTCTGATTAGTTAGAAACTTGCATAAAAAATTCCATTGCATTATTTGCTATTGATTGAAGTTGATTTATTTATAAAATAAATTTTGTGAGGCATGATTCATATATTAATATAAATTATTATTCAAAACAGAGCATATGCATTGTATTTATTTGTTTATTTATTTTGGCAATTGGTAGGTTTTGCTTCACGGATCATGGCGGAGAGTGGGCCTATTCGGTCAAAATTTTAGTTTATAACTTCATATGGTAGTGATGGTCATGGATTTACTTGTTTCCAATTTTATATTTTTGGTTTTTTTTTACATTTCATTCCATTTTTATTTAATTTTTGTTCATGCATTTCAACATAAAAATACTGTTTTTGTTCTTTTGAAATAGAAAGGTCATTATTATTATTATTATTATACTGTAATTCTTGCTATTTTTTATGATTATGTTAGAAAATCATAATTATAATATTTATTATCTTTTTTTTTTCTGTAATTATTATCTATAATTCTCACCCTAGATCATGGCTTCCGCTTCTACAGTTTCTAGAGATAAACACGGTATTGACTTAATTACAGCTTTTCAACTTTCATATAGTTACGAATGACCAAACCATATCCACAGACCGAACCTTAATTTCTCTCACACTAGCATCAGTATTAACCTTCAACACTTCTTTATTAGGTGCTCTGTAAGTCCGGGGATGTTGGAGTATGTACATAATCTCACATCGGATAAATATAAGTAATTAAAAGGGCATATAATGTGAAGGGTGAACCAATCAAAATGGCTTAGGCCATTTTATGTTAAAAGTAAGTCCAACTCATTATAAGCCTATTATTAAATATATAATTGAATTTGATTTGGTTAATTGTTCTATCAGAACCTGGGACCCGAACCTGCATGAGAAAAGTTCCTTCATCAGGGAAGTTCCCGTGTTGGGTTGTACCCTGATGGACCCATGTGTTGGGTCATTGTATGCTTGTCAAGTGGGTAGTCCCACTTAAAGGGGGAGTGTTGGAGTATATTGATAATCCCGTATCGGATAAATACAACTAATTAAAATGACATATAATGTGAAGGGTGAACCAACCTTAGGTCATTTTGTGTTAAAGGTAAGTCCAATTCATTATAAGCCAAATATTAAATATATAATTGAATTTAATTTGATTAATTACTCCTAAGGCTCAAATTCTCAACAGAAAAACTAATATCGTTCTGTGTTGTCGACTGAATTAGGCAACTCGTTGCAATTCTGAAATTCATGTGGCAAAAAAGAACTACGTATTTGATTTATCTACACAATCAATAATTCTTTTTGCTGAAAATATAAATAAATTTCGAACTGTCCAAATATCATAAGAAACAGAGAAAATTGCTCAGCAATAAGAGCACCTGCAGATCCTCTCAACCAATCATCAAAAGATCTATGAGAACTATCGTGACAAAAAAAAATATTTTATTAATTTTTATAAATATATGGAAAAACTTAACATTTTCGTGCATCTATATAAATTCGAGCCACTGAAAATTTTAACTAACAGTCTTTCATTTTTTTATACCTATTCACAGTAAATTTTCAAGTAGCATTTAGTGTTTGATTTGGTTAAAACAATATCTTTATTATTTATAATATTCAGTACTGTAATATTTATACTAGCGTTTAAAGTTTTAGATAAAAAATTGTAAAACTTACTTCCTTTAATGTTTGATGAAATATAAATAACGAACGACTACTAAAAAAAAAAGCTAATTTTACGGAAGATGCTCTTTATCGTTTGATGACTTTTTTGTGTTTAGCTAAAGAAATAATAGTGATTTGCTTTTATAAAAGAGATGACACTATTTTCATTCATTCAAAATTATTGTAGGCTTTAACTCACTTCCCTATTAAGCATGTGACTAACTAAATATAATAGGTATTTGTTTTTATTATATTTTACGGGAGTTTCTTTTTCTTTTCTTTTTTTATCAATTTAATTAGCCTAAGTAAAAAAAAAATATGAAAATATAATAGGTAAATTTTATTGAAAGAACAATAACAATAAGAATGAAACGCATAACTAGTTTCTTGTTTTAATGTTTTAATATCTTTAATTCTTGCTTCTAATTTTTATTTTTTAATTAATTTAAATAAAATTATATTGAAAATTTTACTGTTGTTATCTAAATATTAATATGAAAAAAATAGTTATTTTTAAATGATGAATTTGTCATTGATTTTCATGGTCAAGCTTTTTAAACCAAATCTTTGACTGGTGAAGTCCAAAAATCAAACCAAACAGACACAAATTCTTACCTATCTTGTAAGAAACAATAAGATAGGATTTTGAAATACTGTTTGTTACTGGAAATGAAATTACTTGTGACATGACATGGTTTCCTAATCCTAGGTTAGATGGATTTTAGGTTGAACATTACTGAACTTGCTTTCTAAAATTAGATATTCTAGTATACTCTTCTCCACATTTTGACGCTAACTATATATTCTTTCCTCCTTTTTTCTTTTTTCTAAATATAAACATATTTTACTATTTAGAATTTACCATATAGATTGACTCTTTTTCTCGAATTTACCATTTTCTTTTTGAGATTTTAATTATCATTCATCACAAAAACTTTTTTCATAGATCAAATTTGCGACTTTACATAAATCATCCCTTTAAGTTCAAGTGTAACGCTTATCTTTTTTTTTTTTTCAAAAAAATATATATATACTATTTCGTTTTTTCTTTGTCTCTTCATAGCCCTTAATATTTTCTTCAAATATCTAATAAAAAATTATGTTCAAACTAATAAAATTTAAAAAAGTATATATAATTAGAAAAACTCCGAAAAAGTTTATAAAATTTCTAAATTATTAAGCTTATATATTTAAACATTTAGGTCCGGTTTAGTAAAATTTTAATAGTAATTATTGTTAAAATGTAAAATGATTATCGAGGGTACAATTATTTTTATATATCATGATTTATAATGCATATATTTTTTAAAAAAAATTTAAAGTGAATATATTATTTAAAAAAAATAGTTATTATTTTTCTTAAATAAGTACAAATCAGCTCATATATATATATAATCAATTTCAATATTTTCAAATTTAAACCTAATTTGGCAATATAAATTATTTGTCTTTTAAATGAAAAAGAATCTAGCAAAAGGATTCCAACATTCTCAGGCAACACAAGTAAACTAAACACGTCATATAATCATAAACTATTCATTCATCTCACTTTCCACGTTGCATTATTAAAAGGGATAAGCAGTGAAGTTTGAACACTAGGATAAATATGTTTATCTATATAGTTCACAGCAATGAAATATAATATAATTATAATATTTATATTAAAAATATATTTAATTATCTAAAATTATATTTTAGTGCAGTTTACTGAAAAGATCACAGTATTATCTAAGCAATTAAGTCTATATTCAAACAACTTTACCTTTATTAAAAAGAAAAAAAAAAACAACTTTACTTAATTTTTTTATTTTCAACCAAAATACTTTTGAAATTTTCTAAAAAGAAAAGCTTCCATTGAGAGAGAAGTTATATTACATGGAATCTCAAAGAAGTGTTTCCTCTCACTTTCTTCGATCAAATCATTATTGATCTCAAACTCTAACTGTCAAGCAATCTTTGGATTTAGGATTACAACACAGCTTATTATGCTTTTTTGTCATTTTTCATTTTTAATTTAAAGCTTGAAATATGGAATATATTTCTTGACTTATATTTTGTATAAAATAGAAAATTATTTATTTATTTATTTATTATAAATTTATAAGTAGCTTTCAGGAGCGCTCCTCTCGCTTTTTATCTGTGACTTTTTATCCATCACTAACCTAAAAAGTATGCAAATGGACCCATTTTAGGTTTACGTACGTTCTGGATTTCTTGCTTTGTTTAGTGGGGACTAAGAAAATGTCTGTTCTTTTCTTTTTTTCAAAAAACAATTTCGTCTGATTTAAGCAATCAATGTTTTGAAACAATTAAACATCTAATTTGAAAATTTTTTAGCTAAAAAAGTGAGAATAATTATATTAATTGTCATTAAATTTCACCATTGTGATGTATAAATTATAATTCTTTACTGTTTTATGTTTTTTAATGTAAAAATTCATTTTCTAACAATTAAAACAAAATATAATTGAATTGAAATCATAATTAAAAACTTATCTATCTTAATGAATATAATAATGAATCTTCAAGATAATGGATTAAAGTTAAAAGGAGAAAGTATGAAAATGGTTTATTTATAAATACGCTAAAGTATTTAATATTAAACAATTGGCGAATATAAATATGATATGGAGCATTACATATTCAAAAGATCTTATAACGCTAGGTCAAAATATATATAAAAGCTCGCTCGAGTTATCCGATCGATCATCAAATCTGCTGGGGAGAATAGGTATGTGTCTTTTCTATAACAACTTCACCATTAATCTCTCTATATAAACATTAATCTCTCTATATAAACAACTCAAGCTTTTTATGTGGTGCATTGAAACAAATGGGCAATGGGTCCTAACAGTGTCTGTGTGTCCATCTCGCAATTCACATAAGGATGGACATATTTTGAAGGGTGTTCAATAAATCCCAAAATTGGGTAGGCTTGAAATGGTGCCTTGTCCAAAATGTTGATGTACGATGTTACTAAAAGTGAGACCATGGCACTACCGATCAGATGTACATGGACAATTGGAGGAACTATCCAAGTACTTATCCCTAAAATGTTGCTTTATAAACTCATGCAAAGACAAAATTTGGTATCACCCCACTTGGCAAAAAGGCCAAGCCAAAGGGTAATTCACTGATTTACTTTTTTTTTTTTTATTAGCAATATTAATTTTATTTTATGATTAAGTATCGGAAAAAGCTTATTAAATTTAGAACTACCCTTATATCATAGTCCCTTTTATAAATCTAACCCAATTTACCAGATTTTACAATTAAAAAAATGTGACTGAAATACCTCAAATACAAAGCAAAAACTAGTTTACTGCCATGCAATTTGGCCCTATGTTGGAATTCACCAAACCTAGCATGAGCAATGTTCAAATTTAGACTTGGCCTTTTATTATTTTCGACAATGTAATTTGGCACGCCTAACAACATATTTCCATTTGAAGGGATTAGGAAAATGGAGGCCTATGCTTGCTTAACCCAACTTCTTTTTTTTTTTTTTTTTAATCCAATCTAGTTGTGTTAGTGATAAAAAAAAGGGAGAAATAATGAATAGATAGGTCTTATGAGAAAATACTATAGATTAATTTTTTTTATAGAATAAATCAAATTAAAAATTTCATTAAAAGGAAACTATATTAATATATGAGATACAGATTAATAAATTTTTATATTTTTATCTAGAAAGTTTAATAATAAACCATTTTATATAAAGAATAAAAGCATACAAGCATTCGCATATCGATGTTCAACTATAATTTTACATAAAATAAGAAGACAATACATATATATTAGCAATAAATAAAACTATTACATGTCTACATTACGTGCTAAATTCCAATTCATCCACGTTTTCAAAAGTCTATGTAATAAATTAAACCATGCATGTTTTCAAACCATGATTTTGTTCTAATTTCAAGAAAAGCAAACCAAAAGAGAAAAGGCCCATTGAATCAAATTAAAGAATTTCAAAAAATTCATGAAATTAATAAAAAATATATATATATATGTTGAGCTCTATTCAAAAACACCGGCCATTTTAATAACAGTTAGATATTAGTTACTAAAGACTACAGTTTATACAATGAGTGAGTGGTTTAAAATATTTGATAAAAATAATTATTTAATTAGCTCGTTACTATAAAATAATTTTAAAAAATTCAATTATATCATTGTGGATGCTAATTATTAAGGGTAATATTTGGCAAAGTATTTCCTCAATCTCTAACCTTGACAAACAAGGTCAGGAATAATTCATTACGATTTGCCAACTAAGCTAATATTTAAAATTATTATATAAATTTAATCTTTTTTTTATTAAAACTGGATGATTCATCTAATAAAGTATGATCATAGTTTTCAAAAATTTTAATTTTTAAATTGTTCAGATTCCCGTTCTTAAAAAAATGAAAGTAAAACCGAAATCGAATTATGATTACACAGTTTTAAATCGAAATTAAATATTTGTCAAATTTTTATTTAATTTTAATAAAATATAATTGAGACTTAAAAATTATATCTGCAATTTCTATCTTCATTCTTTTCTTAAAATTAATATAATATTTTTAACTTTTACTTGAATTTACTATCGAATCCTCTAGTCCAAAAATCGACATTTAAACTTTGCCAAAAGAAATAACTCCAAATTTTTAAAATTTATCTTTAATTAAATAAATGAAAATAAATCGAAAGGAGGAGAGGCCATTCATGACGTGGTCACGTTGACATGAAAAACAGGCCCTCAACTGAATTGATACTACCATCCTCTCCAGATAACACGCGGCACCTTTTCAGCGCCTCGAACAAAAAAACAAAACACCAAAACTTATCCACCCTTATCGCAAAATTTATTGACTACGAAAATATATAAAAAAATATATATTGTGGGACCCACTAAAAGTGCGACGTGGCCCCACCCAATATTTTAAAATGAGCAACAAAGTACTGGTTGGGCTATAATTAAATCATACTCTCGCCGGTTAAAAGCTAAATGGTTTCCTGTTGAGTATTTATTTATTTATGAAAATATAATTCTTAATATCTTTTAATAATAAAAAAAAAGAGTGGGAGAGTGTGGAACTATTTATCGACTAATTAAAATCATATACATAATCTAATAATTGGTAAAGTAGATGAGCAAGCTGTGTCCAAGGTGACATTGACCATATAAAATCCACTCAACTATTAGGGCAATTCCTAAGGGGAAGGTGGCAGTGGTGCTGATAACGGGGTGAGTAACAAAAAAAAAAAAATTACTCAAATTGGTAGCCCATAAGAGAGAATTTGGCTTGACTTGGTTCCAAAACAGAAGAAACTATGAGATGGAGAAAATATGACTTGAGGGTAAGTGTTTGAAATTTGAAATTGTCTAGAAGAAAGAATTCCAAAACGGATTTTATTTAATTCAAGAATCAAGATAGAGTAGAGTTGCTGTAAATTAATATCTTCGATGGACAATGATTTCAATTACTGAAGATGTGGATGCATATGTTTTTATTATGAAAATAATCTTATTTCTCTTCTTTCATTCAAAATCCATGCTAGTGCAATTTGAATTAGAATCCTTATTCAGTAATATTGAGGTTTAAAGTTCAATTTGCTCCATGAGCTTGTTACTCAAAAATAAAAAGCTACACTATCCTTTGCCAAAGAAGATGCCGAAGAGGCAGGCCGGTCAATCAGTCATGCAGGAATTCTTCAACCGGGGGAGTCCTTGTGAAGCTATGTCTGCTCCGAACTTGTAGTTCATGCTGAATTTGCCATAGAAAAATCAAAATTCATACTAGAATTTAGATAAATTCCCGAGTTTTTTTTGGTAAATCGCTCGTGAATTATAATTTCATGTAGTAAATTGGATCAAAAAAATTGATCTTGTAGCCTCTTGTTCCTGGCTAAATTTCTAATACTCCGCGACCTGCATAGGACTCGGAGTCGATCTACATTAGACCGAATCTCAAATATGCTCTTTTTCAGACAGCTGAAATTCAGATTCTGTATTAACCAAGGGTGATGAAGATGCCAACCACAATCATTTTCACGGAGAAACCCCAAAAAAAAAAAAAAAAACCAGCTATTAGAGCAGCTTTCTTTCACCTTTCGCAAATAGTATTCTTGTTACGAACAAGAGAATTGGCAAGATGATTATTAGCATTTCCGCAGTGGCATTGGCTGAAGATTGCCGCTGCACGGTAGAGGAAAGTTAATAGATATTGCACGCCACCGTCAGCCTAGAAAATTCCTCTCGATCAAAAAAATCTACTTTGCCAAATAACAGCAGCATATTAAAACCAAGGAGCACGAGAAACAATCTTTCTATCAAGAATCTCCATATTTTGCTACAAATCAGTTTTTAATACTTACTTCATATCACATAAGACAAACATTAAGACCAAAGAGAGGCTCTAGATAAATACATTTACTTTATGGTGATGTAGCGATTTGTCCCATGTCTAGCCCAGTAGTCCTTGAGATCCAGAGGGATGGATAGATCATGCCCCCCTGATGCCAATCGACTAAGCAATTTTGTGAAAACACTGCCGCTCATCTTCCGACCACCAACTCTGGCATGGCGTTTATTCGGCATCTGTGGTAATGGATATGATGACAGGGTGGTGGTGCAGCAGGACGACTGCCACCCGCCATTTCCCCATTTATAGCATTGATGAGGAACTCCTGTGCATGAGCAAACTGGCACTGGCATGGTGGACTCATCAAAATTGACTAGGTTCAAGGCTGCAACATGACTATCCCATTGAGCCTTAAATTTCTTTGCTTCAGGAACGCCTTGTCTATTCAGATCTTCACCTACTTTATTCCCCTTCCTTGATGACTTGGTTGCCTTCATTGAGACTGCTTTGTTCTCCTTTGTGCGTTTTGGTTGGCGTTGTTGCTTAAGAGACTCAGCTGAAATGGTTGTTAAAGGGAAGGCATCAGTGATATGCATTTCTCCAGCATTAAGAGCTTCTACCACCTCATTCGGGTTGTACAACGGGTGCGGAATGCGCTTTGATCCCCGTTGATTCCCGTTGCTCAGAGGAAAATTCATACCATTTTCACGGTATTGAATTGCTGCCAGAGCATTGTCTCGTTCCATCAAAGCCTTGTCCCGCTCAGCAAGGGCTTTTTCTCGCTGCTGGAGTGCCTCGTCCCGTGCAGCCAAGGCTTCCCTTCTTTCTGCTATTGCCATATTCCGTTCTTTAATAGCAGTATCCCTTTCAGCAAGGATGGCCATGATCTTCTTATTCATCACTAAGGCATTAGATTGTTCCTTTATTTGAGCCGGTGGCGGCGGCATCAAACTCCACTATGCACAACATATAGATAATTCTAGTTAGATTGTTCTAAAATCACATGATATAACAATGACAAAATGCACAGCGATTTTTTTTTTTTTTGGGGTTGGGGGGGGGGGGGGGGTTGTGAAGTCTTCTTACTGTAGAATTTGCTGCCTTTAAATATTCCATCTTAAATCTTGCATTATGATGTTGTCCACCATCATCCATCTTATATTCAAATTATTGACAAAGGAAGAATCAGATTCAGGCTGTTCCTTGTCAATGAATGCCAGAGCAGCAGCTAGTTTCGTCTTATGAGAAAACACGTGTTCTGAAAAAGGAAACAATAACAAGCAAAATAAGTTAGGAGCTTCACCAATATCAAGAAATAAGAAAATAATATGAAAGGAGAAAGAAAATAAAAAAAGAAGAATAGCTGATAAAACACTTTCAGAGAACTAAACCTGAACAATCAAACATGATAATCCAAGTTAAAAACTAGAACTTTCAGCCACAAAGGGAATTACACTTCAACAGTAGCTGGTAAACGCACAACACAAACAAAGAAGATACAAGCAAACAAGTCAAAGACCTCCAGTGAATAAAGAAAGTCGAGTGACAGCAAAAGTAGATGAAAACAACCATGACATGAGTAATAATAGGACTCTTCATTTTATGGAGGATATTTAATAAACTGAGTAAAGTAATATATATTACTTATACTCAGGTTATATATAGAAAATGTGATTCTGTTAAGCTTCCTGCATGATTGATGATATATCTTACTTTTTGGCTCCATTTGGGCAAGAATTTTAAAGGGTTGGATATTTCAATTTGACATTACATTGTCGTTTTACAAGCTTTTGCTTGAAAAACAAATTCAAACCCGCCTCTATTTCAAATACACTTATCGGAATGAACACTTTAGACTAATCAAAATAAAGTTTAAAGAGCAGATCGGGCAATGAAAATCAAAGATCCAGATATTATGTGCTAAGCAATAGATCCAGCGCAAAAACTAAAAGCAATCACATAAGCACACATTAAAGCTAAGTTAGGTCTGGAATAGTAAGCTGCTGAAACGACTACTGAATCAAGTAGAAACCGACAGCGAATTATCGCAGACAAAGAGGTGAGATGAATAATTTCAATCTGTTCTACCTCAGCTTCCAAAATACAAAGTGATAAAAATTCAAACTTCTACATGATCACTTTGCAATTTCCAGGTAACCAACAAAAGCCTTAAATGACAGATTTATCAAGTAGTCAAATTTAAGACTACGAAGTTAAAAAAAAAAAATAAATTGAAGTAAAAAATGAGAACCAGACCTTCAGAATCAAAGGTGGTGGCTTTGACCCGAAAAAGCTTCAGATTCAATAAACGGAAATTTCGGTTCTTAGTTTTTTAAGTAGAAGGGAGAGAGAAACATGTCATAGAAGATCTAAGAGGCGAAAAGAGAGAAGGGCGGTGAGACGATGCTGGGGAGTGGCGGAGGCGTATAAAAATGGAGAGAGGAGAGAAGTGAGAGCGAGGCGGCGATCACAAAGAAAAGAAGAGAAGAGAAGAGAAGAAGAAGGAAAGGAGTGATGGTGATTAGGGATTTATTGGCCGACCCGAAACGACGTCATCTTGATAATGAGAAGCTGAAAATAGAAAAAAAGATGATTTTCTTTTGATTGTGAAAACTATTATTTTATTTTGTATGGGAAGTTTTTTGGAAAATAGCTCATTGTGCTTATGCATTCTGAATTTGGTTTTGGTCATTTTGTCCATATTTCAGTTTTATAGCCAACTCACTCCATTAATTTACTTTAAAATATCAAATTGTCCAAAATTTTATAAAGTCTGATTTGAGTACTCCAACACAACAAGTTAGAACAAAGTATACATATATGGAGACGCTTTCAATTTCAATTTAGTCCAAAATAAAAGTCACCAAATGATTTTACCTCCATGAATCTCCAAGACTAGCCAGAATCTTCTACTTGGGTTCTTCTCATTATAAGATACTCAATACGGACCATATTCACAATAGACTGCCTCCTCATACTTATAATCTAGCAGTGAACTTCTATAATTTTGTGAAGTGACTAAAAATGTTGTCAAGAATATGAGCTTATGCTTTCTTACTCCCCAGTTGTATTTTTCTCGATTTGGGATTTGCGATTGACGGTCCTTTTGAAGTCAACGCTCTTCGCCAGCAGCAAAAGATCTCTCTCTACTTTCCACTCTCCATAATCACTTGATTCTTTATTATTAAGTTTTCTATTTGATTAGCTATTAGGATTTTAAAGGATGAGTAAATTATTTAATATTATTGGCATCAAAGCAACCCTCAATCTCTTGCATACTGTACTTCCAGACCAAATCCTTGTTCATTGTCACACACACAGTACGTAGAGTTGCCTAAACCCAGCATCAACGGAAGAATATAAGATAGAAACATCGCAATATGCTTAAGCAAAAAGATTTATTCCCCAAAACTTGGCAGGTTGGTTGGTCCGGTAGCTCCTATCCACGCTTTTGATGAGGTCCATGTCCTCTTTGCTCAGTTCAAAGTCAAAAACTTCAAAATTCTCCTTCAGTCTCTCGATTTTCGATGACTTGGGGATAATGACTGTGTTTCGCTGAATGCCCCACCTGAGAATCAGTTGGGCCACAGTTTTCTTGTATTTCTCGGCCAAACCCTTGCACAAGGAAAATGAGATAAACAAGACCTGTAAGGACACTCTTTGAATCATGTATTTAAGAAAACTTCTTAAGGCTGAACTTACTTTGAGAACAGGATCATCTAAACATGATACGGAGCCGAACCATTCAGTATTAGCTGTAGAACCTCCAAGAGGAGTGTGAGCTGTAACGCAGATGCTGTGCTTCTGACAAAATTTGACAAGAGAATCACGCTGGAAGTATGGGTGCGTTTCTATTTGGTTCACAGCAGGCTTCACTTTTGAATAGGCTAAGCAATCTCTAGTTAGAAAGATGTCATAGTTGCTGCAAATGAACATCTTATCAGAGCACAAATTTAAATCTAAAATCTAAAAGTAGTTTTAGATATGGCAGTACACATAAAAGTCATAATGATAAACAATCTTCATTCTAGTATTTCATGTAAATTCACTAGAAGTATTCATCATGATGTAATTCAATTTTAAGAAAGAATAGGATACTGAAAATGCTTCAGATTTAGACATATCCATCTCAGACACTTTTCCAACACGTGTCATTTGCATAGCCCGTGGTAGCATATCCATGTTATATCAATATCGTGTCCTGCATCTGTAATTCATAGATGCTTTGTAATTTGTCTGCTTCATTCTAGAACAGAAAGTTTAAAAGAAAAAAAATTCTGCTATCATACTATTATAGTTTTCAGTTCACTGTGACAACAAACATCAAATGCTGTTGGACTCTCATTGAACCTGTCATCTTCCTTTGTTAAATTTTCACTCTTCATAAAGGTCATAATTATCGAGGATAAAGTATTTCCCTCATTAGTGCCCATATATAAAAGATAGCATGATTCCAACAGCCTAAACTACAACAAGTGTTATGTAAGTTTCCAGGATATCTGCAAAAGCACGGTAAGAAATGTGAAGCTGTCAGCACACCTGATACCAATACTACGAACTAAACCCAAGGAGACCAGATCTTCCATAGCATGCCAAGTAGTTTCCAAGGATATGGTTGTGTCTATGTCCAACACTCCATCCTCGTCCAAAGCACTGTCAGTTGTACCCACTCCTACATGAGCACACAAATAGATAGAAAAAATTTTCAGAAAAAGAAATCATTCAGGGTCATATATTAATCAATGAAACCAAAGATTTTCAACCCTGTGCCAATTTCACTAGCTGCTGTTCAGATGCACAGGTGGCAGAAGCTAAATGGAAAATGCATGATACACATTTGCAGGATTTGGCAGTGAACTTCCAAATCTCTATTATCTATTATCTACTATCATTGACTAGCATGTCCTGAATGTGCCATTTAGCATCTAGTGTATGTCGACAATAAACCATTCTTGCGATAATTACAACTGTTTATGCTACAAAACCTTCAAAAAAAAAAAAAAAAAAAAATACTTACATTACATTTTCCTTACCATGCCTACCAACTTAAAAGTGAGAAATAGATAACATTCAACAGCTAAACAAGCCATAACTCATAAGACTCGAACAGCAAAAGAGTTCATAATAAAAGAGAGTAGAAGCACCAGTATGCTTAGTGGCTATGGGGAAGTGAACAAGGTAGAGATCTAGATAATCAAGCTGAAGCTTTTTTAAACTATCTTTGCAGGCATCAATAACATGTCCATGGTCCGAATTCCACAGCTGCAAAATTGGGCTGTCATTGTCGGTAAAACATAGAATGACAGTAGTAGTAAACCAAAAAAAGTGAAAGGAAAGGTGAATGAACCAACTTTGGTGGTAACAAAAATATCCTCTCTCTTAACAAGCCCGGTCTGAAAAGCTGCTACAAGTGCTTCCCCTACTTCTGCTTCATTCTGGTAATCGGCTGCAAGAAAGCATCAGTTTGTTCAAAACCATCCACTGTAACCACATAAAGGCATTGCCAAAAGATCAAGAATAAACAGCTAAACTAGTGTGAAAATTTTATATGGAATTATCCATTCCACTTGCCACCTTGTAGTTTTTCAACAAGGTGAAACACACTTCCTTGGAGTAAAATTTCATGGAACAATTAAACAAATTGCCAAAGATTTTATGTTTTTTACTGGTCCTCAACTCTCAAGAATAAGAAACTTAGAACCCATTAGTGTAGCAATATGTTACTATGTGTTGCATATAGAACTGCAGAAGCAACTATTATCAAGACATTTTCCATTTCAAGACCAATTAATCCATTAAAGAAACAAACAAATAACAACAGTAACAGACCTAATGGCCACTACTGGGCTAAAAGAAAGAAAAAAAAAAAAAAAAATCCAAAATCGATATATATAATAATCTTCTGTAGCCCAATATTAATAGGTAAATGGAGCTTCAAAACCATTTCCCTTTCCTCTCCAATCAAAAGGGAATACCATAAATGAGAGATCTATTGACAAGTTACTTCATTTCTGGATTAATGGATCACCAAATACAAATAGATTATTTCACAACAAAAATACAGATGATACTAATATTTTGTTTATATGTCAGGAGATATCTTTATCATAAGCACAAGCAAAGTAAATAGTTCTTAAGCACTAAGCACAAAACACCCATTGCTTGTTATCGAACAGGAACTAAAGATGCTAATTAATAAAGGATTATCACATAAAACCCACAAATAAAATCTAAAAACTAGTTCAAAAAGACGAAGAGAAAGATGCTTGCCAGCGCAGTCAAAATGACGATAACCAATCTTGATAGCGTTAATGATGAGGTCTCTGATATCTTTGCCTTCCATACGCCATACGCCCAGACCAATTATGGGCATTTTGAATCCATTGTTGAGCGTTATTGCCATTTTTTTTTTTTTTGTTGAACCCCTGAATTCTCTCTAGTCTGTAATTTCCTCTTCTTGTTGATACTCAAACAGACACCACTACTTGGTGGTATCTGAGGAAAGGAGAACGGTGCTTGGTTTGTCCTCTTTGCTTGGCTCTTTACTTCTTATCAGAATTGTAACCGTTTGATCTTAGAATTGCTAGATCTCTTTTGCTTTTTTCGTTTTATTTAATTGCGCACAAAAAAATTATTTTTTTATTGAATACAAATAATAACAAAAATCCTAATGAAAATATGAAAATAATTAATTAAATTCAGAAATAAAAAGCTGATATTCATTATTTTTCATAAATTTCGAGTTTCTTTTAATTTTTAATATTTTCGTGATAAATAAACTAGAATTAGTTTAGAAAAAAAAAAAAAAAAAAAAGGAAGACAAATAGCAACAAAATCTCAATGGTAATATTGTAAACCAAAATCAAAAGATTAATAATATGGAAAATCAATGTTCTAAAAACCGAACCGATTATTAAATCGATGAAGATATAAATTTATTAAATTAGAAAGGTTCAATGCAGTTTAACTATAAAAGAGAGAAACATATTTGTGAAACCAACCATGGATATTTTTTGTTATTTTTTTATAAAATACAGCAAAAATTAATTGAAGACGTATAGTAAAGAATGGGAACAGCGGTGGAGCTAAGTGGAGAAAGGTGAAACAATGCCAATGTGGTTTTTTTTCTTTTATTTGACACGCCATCAGCATGTGTTTTCATTTTTTTTTTTCTCCGCAAGGTGCATAATTGATATTAAAAAGTACAATTCCAAGAACATAATAGGTACTTCATAAATTTAAAAGTGTTATAAGATTAAATGTATAAACTTCAAAGATAAATTTATACATTCGACCGTATGAATAATCTTATTTTAATTTTGATATAATCAAAATAAATAAAACATTATTTCAATTAATATATATTATATGTTTGTGTGAAGTGGATAACTCCTACTATAAAAATAAAAAAAAAAAAAACTTCGATTTAAGACTCTATATAAGGAGAAATATGAATAAACATTAAATTGATTCAATTTAAATCAAATTAGATCGAACAAATAAAATTTTTTGAAATAAAATCAGACCGAATAGCATAAATACCAAACCAAATTAATTTGGTTAATTCACTTAATCAATTCAGTTTTTTTTTTAGCTTTTGTTTAATTATTTTTGAGACTTCATGAAATATGAACATAATTGAAAAGATTTAATTTTTTTAATGAAAAGTGAAACTAAATTACATGTATTAAAAATTAAATCAAATCAAATCAATTTGATTAATTCGGTCGAATTAACCAAAACATTACAAACCCTAAAGAGAAAAGCTAATGAGAATTTAATTTTCGTATAAGAGAATATTAGAATTAAATTGAATTTTACATTTTTTTTTTAAAATTAAAGTCATGTGTGCTAAGATTAGGTCTGTTGTGGTTAGTTGAATCAATTGTTCCTAATTTAATGGATAGACTGATATTAGTCTCTAAAAGTTATAGTTTCAATTTTGATTTAGTCTATTTTGGATCGGTTTCAAGCTCGACAAAGAACTTGTCACTTGTGGTTCCTCCCGATTCGATTTGATTTAAAATTTTAAATTGATCTTGATTCCATTTTTCAATGAATCAATCCCAGTCCGGAGTTTTTTCGATATAATTCTGGTCCGAACCAGACCATTTGCCATCCTAGCAAAGAACTGAATTGGGTGACAAAAGTACGGCCCAAGCCCAACCCATTTGCCCGGTAATGAAAATGTCGATCGAGACCCATAAATTCGGATTGGCATTTCATTTATAAAAATTAACAGAGAATCATTACCTTCCACACGTTCTTTCCTTTAACGACAACACAGAATAATACACAGGGAGAAAGGAGAGAGATCGAAACTCCAAAACCTCTCTGCGATCTCAGATCTAAACGGCACCGTAATCAAATCGACTCGTCAAACATGTCTTCTGTATTCAGCGGCGATGAAACTGCTCCTTTCTTTGGCTTTCTCGGCGCCGCTGCTGCCCTCGTCTTCTCCTGTAACTATCAATTCTACAGTTTCTCTTTGCTTGCATTTAATTATACATCTTTTGTTTTAATTATGCATTTTTTGTTTTAGATCTTTCTGTGCAAATTTTTGAATTTTAAGTTTTGATCTGTTTGGTATATGAGAAACTAATGGATGATGAAATTATTGGAGTTGCTGCTTGTTAGATCCATCTGATGCAAATATATGTCTCAATTGTTTCATTTTGTTTTAATTCCAATGAGAAAAAATAGTGAGATATGATGATTCAATATTTCTTGATGTCAATTCCTAGTTCTGTTTTGTCTGTGATTAGTGTAGGTTTACTGGTGTCAGGATCTGTTTTATTGTTGATTAGTGCATATTAGTGTTGTTAAACTTATTTGTTTTAGATCATTGCATTGGCTTACTTAATTTATGATATGCATTGATAGGAACTGATCATTGAGATTGAGATCAGGAACTGATTATTTGCTTAAACTTAGTTCTATTCAATTGGGAGTTAACAATCAAAATCTTGCTTATGAATCGTGTCCTTGGAATAAATATTAAATTTGATTGGTTGTTTAGGTATGGGAGCTGCATATGGAACAGCCAAGAGTGGCGTTGGTGTGGCATCAATGGGAGTTATGAGGCCTGAGCTTGTGATGAAGTCTATTGTACCAGTTGTTATGGCTGGTGTGTTGGGTATATATGGCTTGATTATTGCTGTTATTATCAGTACTGGAATTAACCCCAAGGCTAAGTCATATTACCTTTTTGATGGGTATGCACATCTCTCATCTGGTCTTGCCTGTGGCCTTGCTGGGCTTTCTGCTGGAATGGCCATTGGAATTGTTGGTGATGCAGGTGTTAGGTATGTGCATCTACTGTCCTTTTTATTTAGAAAATAACTTAGATCTTGATACGCTGCCATTTAGGGATCTATTTCTGTTATGGATTTGTATTGATAGCATGCCTCAACCAACATTCATTTTCAGTTTCTTGATTTCAAAAGTGAATCTGGTACCTGGCTCCAATTTTCACATTTGTTATTCTGGACTTACTATATTGGATAAGTGAAAACTCTTAACTGTAGCTGGTGGTTCCAACATATGGTGGAAATTAGTAAACTATATTATGATGTCATTAACACTAATAGTAAACTGAGTTGGGTCTCTGGTGTATCATCTGAATATGCTTCTCAACTATGATTGAATGGTAGGATAGTAGTAGGTACTAGGTAGTAGTGTGCACTACTCTTGAATGTTGACGTACGTTAAAATGGTAACCATTCACATCAGCCCTTTGACACGTAATTCTTCAGTTATGTAGAATGCTTTTTTGTGGGATATAAGTTCTTGATGTCCGTAATGAAAATAAGGCCAGAAAAGTGAAACTTTTATGTAGTGAAATGGTTTTGACTTTGAATTTTATTATAGTGAAATAAAAATGATTCCGAAGTAGGGCTTGCCTTTTAGCCACAAAAGCATGCTTGAAATCAGCCTACCGAATATGAAATAAGAGAGTTATGTGATAGATAATTGCAAGCAATAATTACTTTGCCTTACTGAAGTTTGTAAGAGGATTATGAAATAGATACTTGGAACAATATTATGTTAGTCCAACTTAATCATAAATGAATTTGTCATTTTGTTTGATCACATGAACTTCTGCTTGTGATTCCCTTTCACTTGTTGTTTTGCTTACTTAAGAAGTTAATTAGGGTTTTAAAGAAAAAGCTTTTGATAGAGAGAAATTATCTTTTCTTATTCATAGAAAATATGGTCTCATTCTCTGCATTGTTATTGCATTCTCTATTCTTTTTACTCTTGCAAGTATTTTAGCTTATGTAGATCCTCTGAGATTTGAGTCACTCTGCATGTGTGGATAAACCAATAAGTTCTCTTGTTTATATTAACTATAAAATTAATAATCGTTCATTACTGATAAATATTCAGAGTGTGAAAGTGACTCTGTGGTTGTGCTGAGCACATGTTGCCATTCAGTTTGTATGTGTCTTTAGACCTGTGGTTTATGGTTTTTTATATTTGGTATGTTGTTTTGTAGCATAAACATTTTGTCCAATGTATTAGCATAAATTTGAAGAGTGCGAGAATGCCTTTGGGAGGACATTTTACCATATTCTACGCTCTACCTGATCAAATCTCTAGTATATTGTGCTTCACATTCATATGCTGATCTATCTTTTTGCAGAGCTAATGCACAACAGCCCAAACTTTTTGTTGGAATGATCCTCATCCTCATCTTTGCTGAAGCATTGGCATTGTATGGGCTTATTGTTGGGATTATCTTGTCTTCGCGAGCTGGCCAGTCTAGGGCAGAATGAGCCAGGAGATTAGTACCAATTGTTATTCTTTAATGACTTAGCGGTTTGACTGCAGAGAAAATTTTAATGATTGTCCACAGATTATTGATGGTTGAAGCTCTTGCAAGATTTTGAAAAATTCTTGTTATGAAAAGTCTGTTCTGCCAGGCATTTAGTGGTTTATTTGTGCTGTAGTAGAGTTTTATCTACAGAATAAAAATGCTTGTGAATGAAGCTGTTATATATGTTTGGTTTCATTTCATGTATCAATGTATTTTGTTAAACTTAAAACTGCGATAGAAACTTCAATTTCATGGCTAATTTTTTATTCATTGATCCTATCTTTCATAGTCAAAATGTTGTCCTTTGGATATGAAGGATTATGGTAATTTAGAGCTACATTCGTCTCAGTGATTGCAAGATTTTCTTATCTTTAATTTTTGGCTACATGGAAGCCGTTGGGTTTGGTCGAGTTGTCTCCTTGGTTTTGCCAGTGTTGCTGCTTGTGAGCTTAGGAACATAAATTTGCACAAGTGTGGCCTTTTGGCTATTAATGTTCTTTTTGCTCTTTGCTTTTCATTTAAAATAAAGTTATATTATTCAATTATACTCTCTCTACCATAAAATTAAAGATTTGAGTTTTCTTTTTAGGTGTTTCAAAATAATAATGCCATTTGCATTTTTAGAAATTTCTTTTTCCATTTTTCTATGGTACCTTTATACAATAATCTGTGTGAATAATTAATATTAGTTGGATTTGCTAGATAGTGAAGAAAAGAAACTATGAAAATTTTGATATATTAATGATGTATTTTATTTTGACAATCTTAAGATATCATTGATTTATAATTTTTGAAATCTTTAACCGAGTACATAAAATAAAAAATATATATAAAAACTAATTTAATGAACTAATTAAATTATGTGAAACCAATCAGATGGTGATTTGGTTGGTCTTGTCACTTATGTGAGGAATGAGAGGCCTCGAATTCGAATCCTTTACATGTATTTTCACAAATTTGATGAGTTAAGGAGAGGGCTACCCACTGTTATATAGCCTGAAAGCTTATTTTGACCCATAAAAGCCTACAATGAATTTTTTTAAAAAAAATCAAGATATTTATTTTCATTATTTGTTATCTAAAAAAAAAAATTATTACGAGAAGTGAAAACCAGAAAGCGATTGTCGTTCTTTTCCTTATTACTTGCATTTTAGAATAAATGACTGCTCAACATAATTCTAAACAATACGTTATTCCTTCCATTGCCACACCAACTAAATTGAAAATTATGCTTCCGTGGAAAAGTAATTATAGTTTTATTAATTAATTAATTTATCTTAGCAACAAAGTAGCTCAACAAACAATTAGATACGAAAAAGCGTTTTTTTTTTCCTTTTTAAATAAAGAGAAAGGTATTAAACCCAAATTACACCATGTCAGCCTCCAGCAAATAAAATTTCTAATTATAGGAATTTTCACTAATTTAATAAAAGCTATTAACCATGTTATATAATTCATGATATATGGTAAGAAATGACAGGTGTAATTTATCGGAAAAAAGAAAATAGCATAATACACAAAAGAGATAGTTGCACTAAAAGATGACTTATCTTCATATTGTTCACTTAAAATACCAAAATTTATAAAAACATATTCTATGTTCTAGTTTCAGTTACCATACCCATATAGCTAGCCATTTCATTTTGGTTATATTATATCAACAAAAATGTGTCAATGGCTAAATGCTTATTAAAAATAGACATTTCATTTATTAAAAATTAAATTGAAAACTTTTAAGCTATCCTTAAATCTTATAAGCTTATAATAAACCTTTTAGAAATTGGAAAATAGAAATTTAAAATATGTCAGTTGTTATAAAAAGCACTACGTGTCTCTTAAAAAAATGGCACTTTTACAAGTATTTCTTTTAGTTAGGTTTTTTTTTTTTTTTAAATTTTTTGTGTGGCTAATAAGTGCAACCATCAGCAAGTATATATTCTCCAAGTTGCTACCATCATCAACTTGCTTCATCACAGACCAATTAATATATAGAGAGACACAGAAAAAGGTAACATAAAATAAAAGACCTCACCATAAAAATGGGGAACAACATCTATCATGAACTGATTTTAGAGTAGGTTACCAGAAAAAATTAGGTCTTGTTCTTGGAAGCTTATACATTTAATTTAGTAGGTCACATTATCTTCTTCCTTTCCCTTCTTCATTTTTCATAAAATTACCAAACTTTTCTCAATCCCTTTTCAAATTTAGTGGTTACTATTGCTCAACAAAAAAGAGATATGGTGAAATTTTTTAATACAGTTAAAGATTTTACTTTTTTTTATTTTTTTAAATTATCTTTGTTTTATTAATTTAGAAGTTCCAATGTGTCATATATTTATAGAAGGAGAGACTTCAATCAACATCCAAGGAGTGTCACAGTCTTAGGTCATTGTGCAATACTTCTTCTAATTTTAGTTAGGTTACATGTATATTTTTTCATATATGAATTACTTAATCTGCATTAATCTATAAAAATAAAATTAATTTATTTAAAGAAATCTTTGGCGATCAATATGCAATTTGTTTTTATCTTAAAAAAAGAAATAATATTTTATATTTACGGTTATAGTGATAGCATATCTTACTTCGAAAAGAAATTGAAATGATTATCGGAAAAGAAATTGAAATGATTTTTATTGCAAAGGGAGTTTGAGTGCTCATTCTTATGTCGCTTATTGCTCTATGTGCCAGCAAGAAGTGCAATTTCCAAAGGGATTGTGGCCTAAAATCATGAGATCAAGCTTATGTCATTATAAAGCTTACATCATCCTAAAGAAGATATATTAAATTTCATTTTTTGTTAAATTAATTAATGGTCCTTCACCCTCTTTGTTTTATATAATCATAAATCAATCCTTTAACTAAGATTAATTTATTTATTCCATTTGATCTAATCCCTAATGTAAAGCTTCTTTCTCAAATATTTAAATATGTATGCACTTTGAAATCATAGTGAATAGAACTAAATCAAATTGATAATTGAATAAGCTGAATAGCAATTTTATAATTAAAATATATCTTAATTGAAATAAATGTTTTAAATATAAGAAAATTATTTTGAAGTATATTAAATTCATGACTGAATTGTACAGTTGGATTACAAGGCTTGATTTATTTCCGAAAAACATTTTATTAAAAGTATTTTAAAAAATTTTTAATGCTTAGTTCATTCATGTATGTTTCTCCATTAAAATTTGGTATATTAGACTATTTTGCGGAGTCAATTGTAATATTAAAATTAGTTAAAAATATTAAAAATTTTCACTCATAAGACTATAAAATATTATTAATAATAGAATTTCATATTTTAAAAACTTTATTGTTAAATATGAGAAAAATGTAAAAAAAAAAATTATGAAATTCGTCGGTGACCGGTGGTGGTGGTTGACAGTGGTAGCCAGTGGTGAATAGTAACTGATGGTAGTGACTACCGATGATTAATAAATTAAAAAATATGAATTTATAAAATTATATTCTCTCTGTCCCAAAAAGATAGATCATCTTTCTCTTTTGGTTTGACTTAAAATATAGTCTTTTTTTGCATATATTTAATCCTTAAATTTATTATATTCTTATTAAATTTTATCTTATTTTCAATAATTCCCCGTTAATTCTTAATAATTTTTAAGAGTATTCAAATTTGAAATTTTCCACCATATGTATATTCTATTAAACAAATTGAAATAATATTATGAGATACATAAATAATATTATTTTTCAAATAATTATTTTAAATTAATTAAAAATTTTTGTGATTAAGAATATTCAAAATCGTTACTTCTTTCACTTGTGTCATGATTTTGAAAAATGAAAAAAAATGAAATCATTGATTAAAACAAATAAAAATAATATTGAAATTAAAAATTACTTGATCCCAAGACATATAAATAAATAAATATATGATTTATTTTTAATTTGTGAGAATAATATGAAACTTGTGCACTGAATCTGCCACAAGATTTTGCTCTGGACTTTTCTTTTCTTTTTTTTTCTTTTTTTTTTGAATGAACTTTTCGAGACTCAAAAAAGGCAAAGAAAGAATATTCAGGAGTGGTGGATTATTCATTTCTTTGTCAAAGAATCTTGATGATGGTCAGCGCAAGGTCGGATCCTATTTTGTGGAAATTGTCCCCTTCTATTTTCAAATAGTAAATTTAAATAAAAATAATTTTAAATTAACTGATTCAATTAAAAATACAACCAAATATTACTATGTTAGTAAGGCCCAAGTATTAATAAAATAAGTACTAATATATATATTAATTTTTTTTAATGTTAATGATATTTAAATTTTTAGGATTATTTTTTTTTTACAAAAGTCTCTTTTATACATAAGAACTTATATGCATCGAATCGTATAAGCAAATGGGTGTTGATATAAACCGCTGAATATATAATTTAATCTCTAACTTTGATAAAAAAAAATTTTATGTCACTTTAAACTGTAAAATCGATGTTATACCACCATGAATTTCATTCTTTGTAATAATTTTGTACCTTCTTACACTAAAAACAATCATCTGAATCTTACGACATCCTAAATAATAAAATATTAGATTTGATATATGGTTAATATAATTTTTAAAATAATAATTTTTAAATTTTTTAACTATCTCATAAGTGTTTAATCGATTTAATTTTATAAATAGAGAAAAATATTTTTAATTTTATAAATTAATATATTTAATGATCAATATTAAAATTGAGAGTGTCAGTAAAATTTTTCATAAAAAATACATACATGTCAAGCTGATGTAGAACTAATTAGGTCCAACACATTTTATTATACATCATTTAATTATTTTATTATATTATTCCACGTGGGACCATCTAACACTTTTAAAGTGGTCTTATTTTAACTCTTGAGGATTATTTTATAATATCAAATAGGTAGTGCACCTAAAAAATAAAGAGTGAATGTTGCAATTCCGATGTCTCTTTTTTTCTTTCAAAATTATATATTTAAAGAGTAGTGATATCATTGATTATTATCTTTTCAAAAAATAGATCATTTAATAAATTGTAATTAATAACTATATATATATATAAAATTTCTTTTCAGACATGTCACGTGATTAACCTTTGGATTCGGATTCAAAAATGAAATAGAATAGAGTGGGTATAATGTTGATGTCATATTTTGCCTCCATAGTCCATAACCAATCTAAACTTAGTTAAATGTAATACGTAACAATTAAATTAAAAGAAAGAATTTATTATTTTGCCTATTTTATCCTTCAATTTATTATCTTTCTATCCTTGTTAGAAATTAAATAACAGCTACAACGACAGTGCCAAAAGAATATCCATACTTGTTTCGTTGTCCTACAAAGTGTGACCTCGAAGTCATTATATTTTAATCTTAAAATTGGTTTAATTTTAAAATCAAAGACGCAATCTTGATTTCTTATATCTACTATATGAATACTTGGGTTTGATTTTATTATTTATTATTTAAATACTTGAATTGGTTATGGTGTCTATTTTTTACACTGTTTTAATCAAAATTCTAACCTTAGTTTACTTTTAGGATGTAATTGCAACAAATTGGCAACTTCATGGGTGCTGTAACTCACTTTTAGGGTGCAAATTGCAACCTAAAACTTCTGAGTGCCCAGAGCATAAATGTCAATTCTGGGAGGTAACAATATTTTAAGGAAAAACAATTAGAATTTTTTTAGACAGCACTCTCCTTTTAAGGACATTCACCAAATTGGCGATACATTTTATAGGAAAGATAAATTGAACTCAACGCCTCTCACTCCCTATATTTTACAAAAAGTAAGAAGACCAACAAAATCACCTTTACATTGAGATTGAGATGTTCACCTTATCATTTAATTATCACTAATATTTATTTTGTATTCTGAAAGTTTAGGACTTCATTGTTGCTATATCATCATTTTATTCATAATTGAATTCATTGGCTTATAGTTTAGGATGCAATAGTTGAATTCATTGGCTTCAAAAATTAAATTTTCAAAAAAATACACTATAATTTTATTGCATTTGTAGTTAACAATATTTTGTACAAATCAAAATTTCATGGTGGCGTTTGGTTGCCAGAATTCAATTTTCCTATGAAATATTACTGTCTATTTTTGTTTTAAAGTAATGAAATATTATTTTCTCAGTAAAGTATTATTAATGAAAATTTTGAAATTTAAAATGTCTTATTTTATATAAGAATCCAATTTTCAAACAAGAATAAGAATACATGAAAAATTAGGGACAGAGTTTATATATTCAGAAATTTAATTTTTCGTACGAAAATACAATTAAACTTCAGAATCCAACTTCTCATCCTACTTTTCTACAAGATTCTCCCATAACCAAACATCTCCTATACATATCCTCAAATGTAACTTGTAATTAGTTGATTGTTTGTTTGAAAAAATATGATTTTATCCTTATGTTTGCTATAATTAACTACATTGTTCTTAAATTTTAAAAATTGCACTATTTTATTCTTGTAGTTTGTCTCCGTTAAATGAAATTATCCTTCCGTTTATTATTTTAAATTTAAGTTGTTAACGAATCCAAACTACATGGATAAAACATTATAATTTTTAAAATGTAAAGACAAAGTAGTGAATTATGTCAATATAAAAGGACAAATTTAATTTTTTTTTTCTCTTTTAATTCATATATAATGTATGGTTAGTCCTATAATTTGAGTAGCACTTAAGAGTCTAAATCTCAAGTACTGAATGGAATGATAATTTGATTTATCGGATCTAAACTACAATGATAAAATAATATAATTTTTAAATTACATAGACAAAGTGACTAATTATGTAAAAATATATGGATAAAAAATATATAATTTCCCCCTTTTTTTTAATCCAGCATTTTAACTTTTAGATTTTTAATCAACCAAAAGTGACTAATTTATACCTTGGCAAAAATGCAAACAACAATAAAAGCAAATTTACCAATTCTAAAATTCAAACACATTTAAAATATGATCAAGTTAGATATATATACTTATCGTTAAGACATATTTTAGTGTATTATACGGTGTAAATTAAATTCGCCTTTTTTTATAACTACTTTAGACATAATCTAAAGACGAAGGAATGGCGCCCATGTTACATTTTACCATCTTCCCAACTTATTTTTTGGACCACCATCACTTCATACAAATTTAAAATTTTAGGGGTCCATTTATATTTTATAAGGTAAATTTATATTTTTATCTCATTTGAAATCTTTTTTACTCATTATAATATTATAAACTATACAAAATTGAGATAATTGAACTCCAAAAATTCCCACTCTCACATTCTTACAAAAAAATAAAATCCAATTAAATTATATACTTAACAAGCATTTTATTTCAAAAAAAAAAAAAAAAAAATTCCCCATTCTCACCATCCTACTGCTGCTCTCTCCATTTAAAACATCGTACCAATCCTGCCGACTACTTTTGATGTAAAAATCAAATGTGAAACACGTTTTTGAGATCAATCAATCCGCCTCTGGTCACGCATTCCACAATTTTAGTACAATGAAATTATTTTTTTTTTCAACAATTTGGTGTCTGAAATTTATTTGCCCAATTAATTTAAATTTATGTCGAATAAATCTATGAAGGAGTACAAAATGCTTTCTTTCAAGTGTTTAAAAGACTTGATATCTATAAATTTCTGTTATCTCATTTCACTCAATGAGAATAGATTAGTTAAATTAATACATATTTAACGATATTTTTAAATCAATTAGGACATAAAAGAGTGTTTTTTACAACCACCAAGTAAAAATATTTTGTATTTGTGGCCTTAAATATCATTTATATTGATGCTGTAAGTTTTGCTCTAGATACTGCCTACCCACTAGCATTTCATAAAATTACTCTTGAGTCGGATTGCCTACCACTTGTTTGACAGTATGCCTCTAAGAAGTTTCCCCGGGGTACTAGTACTAGATTAAATAGAATTAACGATTTAGCTTCTAATTTATAGTTATTTTCTTTTAATTATGTTCTTAGAACTTGCAACAAGATTGCAAATTAGTTCGTTTCTTTAGCCTTGTCTATTTACTCATAGAATATTTAGATCGAGAGTGACCCGAGTTCTACTTATGTTCTGATGCTTTATATGTCACCATATTGATATAATATTATTTTTTCTAATTAAATTCTATTTATTAAATATTAGTATAATCTAATTATTTTATGTTTATCCAATCAAAATCACAAAATCATCTAAAAAATTCATAATAGAATTATATTCCTTAAAATAATAGGTTTTGTTGCCTTATAAATTTAATAAGAATAATAAATTACAAAGTCATCTAAAAAATTCATAATAGAATTGTATTCCATAAAAAAATATGATTGTTGCCTTATAAGATTAAGTATTATATTATTATAATATTAAATTAAATATATTAATAATCCAATCAAAACTTGTCAAAACAATTTAAATATATAGGACTTCTTGCTCTATTATAATTTAATTTATCAGCAACCAATATTGTTAGATTATTACAAGCAATCTAATGCGATAACCATAATCTTATCAATAAATTAAATATTACAATTTAAAAATCAAATTAATTAATATTTACTTAATTTTTCTATATAGCATTAATTAATAATTATGCAAATAACAATCCTCATATAATAGTAGGAAACTAAACAAATCAACTAAAATTTAGATTTTTAAATTATTTTATTTTATTTTTTCTTTTTCTTTTTTATTTCATTGATTTGTAAAAGACAGTAACTCTAGGCTACATCCTATAGGTTCATGAATGGAAAAAGTCAAATTAAAGAATAAATAAATAATAAAAAAGCTGACCCTCCATTTCTAAGTAAAATGCTAATATTAGGCCCGCTAATGATAAGGGTTAGGTGTTGAAACGTCAAAATTGAAATATTTAACTAATTAAAATTAAACTATTATCCGAATCTTAATCCCTAGTCCCAATATCACGGGGTCTGTTACAGTCTCTAAAAGACAAACATGTGAACCTAGCACCACCAAGTGACCTATGGTCTATGGGACTATGGGAGATGTGTGTGTGGGCCTATCCACGCATGTGTGATGTGTCTAAAATACTTTTTTCTGCAGATCCTATGCTGCCCAGGTGGGTCCATAGTCAGAAATAGGCGAAATTACATTATTACTTCAATATATGCTATTATTATTATGGAAGTGTACTTCCAATGATTTCAAAATCAAATAACAGAAATTTATAAATACTATTGAAAAAATAAAATTTCTCTTATGTTCTAATAACAAGAATTGTAGCATGACTCAGAAAATAATTTATTCTTTAAAAAAAAGAAAATAACTTCAGCAAAATATTTTAAAATTAGTTAGTAATATTAGGAGAAGCTCTCGTCACTAAATTTTAATAATACAAATTTTAATATTATAAAATTATTTTATATATATATAAATGGTTTATGAATAGATTTTTTTTTATAAGAATATAAAAACTCTTGTATGTTGTTTAAATTTCAAATTTTGATATACACCGAGACATCACTTAGTAGTAAGATCATAACCCGAAAATAGATTCGGTTTTAAATCCTCATTCCCGATACGAAAAAAATTTGAAGTCTTGATTTCTACTTAAAAAATTTATCAAAGTAAAATTAATTAAAAATTCAAAAAATCCAAAATTTGTATAGTTTGATGGTTCTGATTTCCATTTCGATTTTGATTTCTTTATTTCAATAGTTGAAATTTTCATTAGAATTGACCCATGAACTAATAGTTCTGATCCAGTTGGTTAATTTTTTTAGAGCGATGAAAAATCTAGATTGATTTGGATCATGAGCGGAACGGTGGCCAAGCTTTTGCTCCACTGATTGATAATGAAAAAACTAAATAATTATAAATAAATAATTTATGTGATAAAAAAAATACACATAATTGGGATAAAGAAAACAATTTTGAGTGTAAGATGGGTCCATACCGAGTCATTGAGTCAGGAATAAGCTTTGCTTTGGTATCATTGGAATAGTACTATGGTCCCGAGTCCCAACGGTAATCGAGGTTGAATTTGCTAAGACAAGATTCTTGTTGCCCTATGAGAGACTGCCACCTCAGAAACCACCGCTTGCTACGCTCTATAAACTACTATTTCTTTTTCTCATTTTGTCCCGTCAAACTTTCGTCAAAATACCAAGATGCTCCCTCTGTTTGTCTTAATGTAATTTAGGCAGATAGGCAGATTAAAATAACACCGCACAATTTTGAATTTACTCAAATGGGCAAAAGAGAGAATAAAAAAAAGAAAGATTTATTAATTATTTGACTTATTTTTTTTTAAAATTTATGTTAACGCGCAAAAAATAATTTTCAAGATCCGCGACTTATTTTAGGTCACCAACTTTGTTGGGAAAATTTAAAGTTTTAGCTAGATTGTTTAATGCAGTATTTTTTTTTTTTTTTTTCATTTTGCAAAAAATTCCAAGTTTCAACTACTCAACTTGTTTGATTTGAATACAAGTCTTAAGTTGAAGTTTTCAAGTTCAAATTACAGGTGCTCTAAAGAAAAAGAGCAAAAAAGTGATAAATACAACAAATATTTACATAAGCAATTGCAATTAGGAGTAAGCAATAGGCTGTCATTGACCAAAAATTATAGATCGAATCAATTTTTTTCGATTTGATTCGATCAATTATTCTATAAATTCGGTCATTAATTAATTTGGTTAAAGAAAAATATTTAGTTCTCGATTCTACTTCAATTACCATTTATACTAATCAATTTTATTTTTACGTTCAAAATAACTAATTTAGTTCGTGAATTAATAAATTAAATCCAAATCGAAATGGTCCAATTTGATTTTATTGGATTTTTATTATATTCGGTTTTGGATTTGGATATCATAAAAAGACATTAGGTTACACTGATGGTCTGTTTAGAAAAATAAACTGTTTTAATAGTTGTTAGTTGTCTCAGTAGCTATCAGTTGTTTAATGGAGGAGTTACTGTTTCACAATCCGCTCCCTTCAAATTTAGAGACTAATATATGCTTTACGCTATCAAATACTATAAATAATAAAAGTAACGTTTTCAATTAATCAAAATATTAAAAATTACATAAAAAGTTGTTATCAAACATGATCCACAATCGAAGTAGTTGGATTTATTTCCGTCCGTGAACCGAATGCTTATAATTACCAATGCTATCTTTGAGATATTGAGAAAAGAAATTAAGGGAAAGAGAGATATTACATAATTTTGTCTTTGAGTAAGTAAGACATCATTAATTAGTTGATCGCTTTAAATAGCATGCCTAACAGGAAAGAAAAATGCGTTTGAAAGATAATGTCAAACAGCCACTCACAATCAAGAAAGGGTTCAAACTTCAAACATGCCTCTGCCTATGACAACAATCTTTGCTGATTCAGTAATTTTGAATATTAACAGGGTAAAAAGATTCCATTCAAGAGAAAAACAAGCACATAGAAAAATAATATGACATGACAATTAATTAACTTAATCAATATTATAAGTATTATGTGGTTGCATTAAAATTAGTCTAATTTGAATTAAATATAAATTAAAATATATAATTAATATAGTAATTATAATTTTTCCTAAACTAAAAATGTGAAAAGTGTATATTTCTATTAGTAATGTATTTCAAAATTTGATTAGTAATAATAGTTATATTTGTTTATAACAGTACATAGTTATAAGGGCCTAATAGAAAATTATGGTAAATATTATTCTCCTCCAGAAAAGAAATAAGACTATGATTTGAAGCAAATAAAAAAAAAAAAAAAGAATCTATTTTATGGAATAAAAGGAGTATATATAACATGGTATATGAATAACTAATAAATATCTAATGTGTAATAATTATGATTTCTATTTTTTAAATTTAAATAGATAAATTATTAAATAAATTAAATGAAATTATCTTATTGGTTACATCATTAGTAACTAAATAACAATTTAAATCAACTTAAATATCTATATTAACTATAATTTAATAATTATTGACAAATTCTACAATAGGTTTCTATGTTGTAGAGTTGGCTGTAAAATTCAAATTGAAATTGGTTTGAAAATTTCGATTTTAAAATCGGATAGAAAGAGCTCAAATTTTAGTTTTTTTTTTTTCTAAAAAATTAAAATTGATTGAAAAAGGCCAGAATTGTTTGCTTTCCACAATGATTTCGCCGAAAAAATAACAAAAAAAAAAAAAAAAGTTGTTGGACCGACCCTCATTAAAACGAAACTGAAATTGAAATCAAAAGTGTAATTGAAAAGAATAATTTCCAATCTCAATTTCAAAACCTTACTATTCTTTTTTTGAATTCACTGAGAAAGTTCAACGGATCGAAATGACACTTATTGTCGTAAACACTCAAATTCAAGATTTATCTTTTTTTATATAAATAAAAAAACCAATCACACTATATCCTATGGAAGAAAAAGAAAAAGAAATTTTGCTATCCGTGCAGTTGCAGTTAACTTGCCATCTCCATTAGGCTGGGCTAGCATTGGATAGTCTTGCGCGTGAAAAATCAACATCAGTACCACCCACCCGAAACGCCAAAAAATCAAAATTGAAACCAAGCATGTGAGATGCCAAAACAAGAGAAGTTTTGGTAGGGAAAACATGAATTGGCGCTGGCCACTTCAATTCCAAGTCAACGAGGGTTGCGGGTAAAAGAGGAACTATATGTATGTCTCTTCTACATGTTTAGTCTTTGCACATGATACAAAACCCCACTCGTTGTCTTTGCACATGATACAAACGTCCATCCGTTGTTCCAGAATCGATAGTTCCGTTTGCAAAATGTTAAAGTGAAATTAAAATCAAATCGTTTTTAGGCAATATTTAAGAGAGGTTTTAAACTATTGGTTTTAGTTGTATTTCTTAAAAAAAGTTAGATAACTTATTTTAAGTTTTTTAAAATTTCTTTTAGATTTGTAGTTTAAATAAATAATAATAATAATAATACATGTTATTATTATTGAAAAAACTAAAAAATTTTAACATGTTTATGAGTTATGACCAAGGCAGAACCAAGTTGAGGACATGTAGAGCCCCCATAACCCTTGAGAACTCAAGTAAACGGAGTGAACTTTACGGATAAAGGACAGTTTAGTAATTAGAAGCCGAGGATAATACGCAAGCTTTGGCGTCGTTTTTAACGCGCTTTTTGAGGCTCCATCTAGTAGCGTTGGTATCTGAATCAACCTTTCCCAGGTAAGGTAACATCTATCTAGCATTCTTCTTCAAGTTTATTTGAGTCCAGAAAGAACATGTACATTCTTAGTTAGTATATTTTATTATTTATAGCAATTATAATTTTTAAATGATTTTTTATATGACCAATAGCAAGTTAACCAATTCATTTTTGAAAATAAATGATTAAATATTTGATAGAAGTAAAAAATGAATGAGAAGATAAGTAGAATGTATTGATAGAATTATTTTTCTCCCTCTTCTAATAGCATATATTAAGGTAGACAAAGTATTTGTTGTCCCATTATGAATGAGAGACAAAATTATTAAATACTGAATGGATATCTTACAAATGCTTTTACACTAATTCAATAGAAAGAGGGGAAATCTTCATTCTATTATTAGACGTTACAGGTCCGGGTCACGATCTGATTGAACCGGTTTTTCTTTTTCCATTGATCTGACGGATGACGAATCCCCTTTTTTCTGAAAGAGGAAGGGAACGGATTGGATTCAGCCTAAATTCATTCTTTTACATTGATGGGGAAACAAGGATTTCGGGAGTCCCTGACGCAGACTAGAGGGCTGATACGTACTGTTGACGACTAAGCAAACCTCTCCTTTTCAGTCGAGATCTTCAAACCTCTCCCGCTTGTCTATATTAAAAATATTTAATATCTTTGATTTATTTGTTAGTCTATCAAAAGTCCCCCGATAAGTTTCGATCATTTATGTTCGAGCTCTTTTAGTCTTTTTAAATTTTTAACTTTGAGCTTTTTAAGCCTTAATAGTTAATTCTAAGTTTCTTAGGCTCAGAATATTATGAGCGTGGAATTTTTTTTCTGAATTTTTAACTTTGAGCTTCTTAAGCCTCAATAGTTAGTTTTGAGTTTCTTAGGCTCAGAATATTATGAGCTCAGAATTTTCTTTCTGGATTTTTAACTTTGAGCTTTTTAAGCCTCAATAGTTAATTATAAGCTTCTCACACTTGGAATAGTTTGTTGAGTGCATTTAGACTTAGTCTGAATGATGAGAGTTAGAGTTGGTTGAAAAATGAGCGCCAAGGCTCGGAGCTGTTTAAGCTTAATAATGGTGAGTGCTCGAGCTCGAAACTATTTAAGCTTGATCACAACTATTTCAGCATGAACTAGGCCTCTTTAGGACTCCATATGGCAAACTATTTTTGCTTTGCTTTCTTTATCTAAAATACTTTTGATTTGGCTCAACGCCTCTTTATCCTTTTTGGACTTACTTGTGCATCATCAATTCATGATTTTTTTTTTTTTTTGAAAGAGAAAAAGTATCATATATTATCTCAAGGAAAAATAATCCATCAAACAGTCAGGCACTGAGTCCCAAACATGAACACGATTAAAACGATAGGACGCTCTAGCTAGACAATGAGCACCTATATTATCGTGTCTTCTAATCCAACGAACTTTGACTAGTGGAATGGAGGCTAATAACAATATACAATTAGAAATAACAATACCCAACTCACTCATATCTCTAGTCTTAGACAAAAGAGCATTAAAAATACTTTGAGAATCTATGAGGATAGTACCCGCACTCTGAATATGCCGAGTTATAAACTGTAAAGTGAAACACAGAGCCAAACCTTCTGCCATAAGTGGAGAGGGTAGACCTTCATAGAAACTGGAAATAGCATGCAAAAAATGGCATTCATTGTCTTCAAAAACAGCCCCCATACCCGTCGATCGTATATTAGAAAAAATAGCTGCATCCACATGGCAAGTCCACTTTCCCAGATCGGTAATAGCAGGTGTTACGTGCAAAATTTGTGCCTGGGGTATTTGCGGCTTCACCAAGGCATTCTTGAAGTCTTGAAAAAGAATAGAAGCAGTAGCACTAACATTCAAGGGAGTCCAATCCATTTGTTGCCAAAGAAATTTGTTCCGAGCATCCCACACACTCCATGCGACATAAGAGATAAAAAGCTAACTTTTCGTTATTGTTTTGCTTCAAGACCTGCAAATAAAGAGATTTAAAAGAAAGGTTAGTAAAAGCTTCCTCCACCCTACACACCCTCCAAACCTCCAACACCTTTGTGCACAATAATAATGCATGATTAATATCCTCCTCCAAATCACAATAAGGGCATGTAGTGTCCACATTCACACCCCGCCTGCTCAATCCCCAACGAGTAGGCAATAAGTTACGCAAGGTTCTCCAAATGAAATCTCTAACTTTTGGTGCAACATTAAACTTCCAGATACTCCCCCACCCCTCACCTTCTATGCTCTCATCACCCCTTCCCAACACCCTCAAGGCAAGATAATAACAAGATTTAATACTAAAATTACCCTTCTTATCGTAATGCCAAATCAGCTCATCCTCCAAATCTCTTACACTAAGGGGAATATCAAGAATAGTGTGGATATCCATCAAAGAAAAAAGATTAATAATCTTTGCCACATCCCATTGCCTCTCCCCCTCCACCAAAAGATCTTTCACCAGGAGAGTATTATCAATAAAAAGACTATCATCCTCCACATAAAATGCTCCATCAATGGATAACCAAGGGTCCTTCACAACAGAAATACGCCTACCATTGCCAACCCTCCACCTAACTCCATGTTTCAAGACCATGTTAAAAGACATTATAACCCTCGAGACAAAACTAGGGTGATGACCCGTTTGTGCATCAAGCAACCTCCTGTCACGGAAATATTTAGATTTGAAAACTCTATAAAGGAGAGTATTAGGCGAAGTCAAAAGACGCTACCCCTGTTTCGCTAACATAGCCATATTGAAACAATGAAGATCCCTAAAACCCATGCCCCCATCTTTTTTACTCCCGCACATTCGATTCCAAGCTAACCAATGGAGCTTCTTCTCACTACCCTTCGAACCCCACCAAAAACTATTCATCATTTTTTCCAACTCATCACATAGACATAGAGGCAATTCAAAGACACTCATGCAATAAGCCGGCAATGCTTGAATCACGGACTTAATAAGTATCTCTCTCCCCGCTTTGGAAAGAAACCTGTTAGACCAGCTATTTATATGCTTCCACATTCTTTCTTTGAGAAAACCAAGAACTTGTCTTTTATTCATGATTTAAATCCATAGTAAACACATGTAAGTTATTGGAGACAATGGTATCAAATATATATGATTCTCTAATAAATTATATAATTATATGACTCGAATAAATAAATACTTATTTCACGAATAATATAATTATTATAAAATAATTTAGACAATAATGAAGATTAAATTATCAATCAATATTTCATGTCAAATTAAATTTAGCTCATCTTGTAAAGGAGGAATATGTGAACAAAATAATAAAAGTTATATTGTGAGAAAACTTCACTTTTTCCTTTTTTTGATGACACCATTATTTTATATAATTTGAATTTTTGTTGTACCATTTATAGCTTCACCAAGCAATGAAGAAAATCTTTTTCATCTTCTTTTTTTGTATTTCAAAGTATGTATTTTTGGTGCGTTCTACAATGCTCATACCAATGAAATAAAATGTTGCATGTTCAGCATATTCAAAAAGTTTGGCATATTTATTAGTTCCTATCAAAAGTTCCCCAACATTATGTTGATCATTTATGTTCAGCTTTGAGAACACTACCAAATGAAGCATTCTCTTAGGAAAGAAAATAAACATTAATACATACATTAATCAACTTTTTTTTTTCACTTTATTTTTCTCATGCTCTCAGTTGTCAACAATGAGATTGCTACAAACAGCTATTAGTATAAATTCATGTATGATGTTGGTATTTGAAAAGATAAAATATCATGTGAGAATTGCTAATTATATATGGAAACCCATTTACATAAACCCATTCATATGAGTTTTCCAAAATGAAGGATTATTTCATAAAATAAATTATAAATTATCAAAAAGCTAATAAGATATAAATTATTATACAATATTTATGCAGATTATAATATCATAATTCTCTAAAGCAAATTGAAGAACATTATTTTACATGATGTGTTAATGTAAAATTTTGATGTGTATGATTCAAGTATATAGAATAAAATCAATATAAGTTTATCTTTTATTTGCGAGGCAATTAGGTACTTCTTGCATATCCTTGAACTCTTAATTGGTGCAAAGTAATTTGCATTTCCAACAGACAACATTAATTGATGGATTTCATTAGAAGATGGATCAATGATTCTATATTATTGTTGTAGAAGGGGTGTTTCATGCTCACCACACTAATTTGATAGAAGCAAAAAATGAATGAGAAGATAAGTAGAATGCATTGATAGAATTATTTTTCTCCTTTTTCTAATAGCATATATTAAGGTAGACAAAGTAGCTATTGTCCCATTATGAGCGGGAGCCAAAACTATTAAATATTTAATGAATATCTTATAAATGCTTTCTTTGACCCGAGCGTTACAAATTTTTTATTGATTTATAATGCTCGATATAATTGTTACAACACTCGATATCATTGTCTATATTAAATATATTTAATATCTTTTATTTATTTATTAGTCTATCAAATATTATCGATGACTTGTTTACTAGTCACTTCATAATACTCTTTTTTTTTTATCTATCAATAACTTTTTTTTTTTTTTTTATATGGGAGTGGTGTCTAACCCTTAAGACAGACTAATGGACATACGTAATCCTTATTCTTCACCTTGGTTCCATGCAAATGCCCCCTCTGCATGGAGGTTAATAACTATTTCCAAGGAAGATATTACAATCTGCACAATTTAAAGCAAATCAAATTCAATAAGGGGCAGAATAACAATTATAAGGTATTTTTTTTTTGTATAACCATGACGTGTAATCTCTTTTACACCATAGAGTGTAAAAGTTTTTTGTGCTCCTAGTAAAGTATACTTCTCGGATATTGAACTTGTGTTTGTATCTTTATGCGGATTGAGATCGCTTAACACCCTAATCAATACCTTATTGGTAACCCATGACCAACTTTCATACTTATGTTAAATACACTTGCAACTTATATAAATAGGAATTATGATAATGTTAGACATGTTTATAAATTTATTAAGTGTGAAATTATAAATTATTTTATTTTTCTACAATGTAATTGTTGACTACAGCTTAAATATGTTAATTGATAGCTCAAACATGTTTATAAATTTATTACAATGGTAGCTTTCTCTGTTTATAGGTTTTAGGCCCAAGCGACCATCTTGACACTCTCTATGCAATATATTCACGTCCAAACCAAACTCTTCTCAATTCAAATCTCTGATTTGGGCCTAATTTTTAGGCGGCAGTCAATAAAATGATTATAAATAATTATGTAATGAAATATATATTCAAATGGAAAACTAAAATAAATAATTATATAAAGGACTAGAATGCACAATTATAATATTATTATTTAGTTGTTAGAATGATGGCAATATGTTAAATAAATCAAACAATCATCACTGGCATTTCCTATTTAGCATTTAAGTACATGCATAAAAGAAAATTATATTATCTTCTTTTTCTTTTAGTTATGTCTATTTGGTATAAATCTTAAGTTTAATTAATATTTTCTTTATTTATTTCTTTATTTTATGCAGACCATGTGTTTTCTTTTTTTAGACTAGTGTAAAAAATATGGATTACTTGTTTTATAAAAAATCTAATTATTTAGGATTTTTTTTTTTTTTTGTTAATGTGACTATGACAACTTTGTTCATGTCTAGTATAAATATAATTAATCACTTAATTATTAAAATTTTGTTTAAAAATAAGAGGAAAGAAAATAATGGGAGAAATAAAATATTATATGATATAATTATTTAATGCTTTTCATAACCTTTCTAAATAAAAAAAAAATTTCTATTCATATTTTCCTTGCATATATTTTTCCTTTTAAAGAATAATCCTTTCCTTGCAAAGAATAAAAGTGAAAAGGAAATATTTGTAATTTTTTTAATATTTAAAATTAGATGATAAAATTGAAAACTACCGTTTTGTTATCTGAAACTCAAAAGATTGATGCGTGTGGGTTGCGCGTCAACAAATAACGTTTTGAAAAAATAAAAAGAAAATTGAGCGTCAAACTTACTTGCAGTCGCAGAATCTTTCTCTCCATCCCATCTCAGATAAGGTTAAAAAAGGGTTAGCTATTGGCTAACCTCACCACCACCGCTTTCGTTTACCATTGTGGAATCTCGATTCTCTTTTAAGTTTTATATCTCGTGATATTTTCAATTTCTCTTTCAGTTTCATCATTCTATTCTTTACCTCTAAAAAGAGAAACACAAATCATTTCGCCTTTCATAATCAAATCCTTCTTCTTTTCCCCTTTTCTACTTGTGACTCTCACTCATTCACTATTTTATATATTTTTTTATATTTTAGAATTTCATCAACAAAATTATGCGATTTAAAAAATTTACAGCGTCAATTTAAAATAAATAATATCATGATATATTTATATGATTTTAAAATATATAAAAATATATACATCAAGAATAACTTAATAATAAATGTAAATACAGTCTGATAATAGATTCAGATTTAAATTTTTACTCTTTAATAATAAAAAAAATCGATATACACGATGTGTTTATATGTTAAGTGATGTGATAATCAATTTTATTCTCCTTGTCAATAATAACAATGATAATGTTTTTCAAATTATTAATCTCTAATATTTCAATCATTAATTATCAATCATAAAACGGCTCTAAATTCATATCATACACTAACATAAAAAACATGCATGTCCTGTGTTTAAAAAAAAAAACTTCAAAAGTCCATTATAAAAAAAAATGTAATTTATAACTAAATCAAATAAGCTTTAAGTTCTGTTTTAAAATATATTATTTTTTCATAATATATATATATATATATATATATATTTAATTTTTATTTTATCTTCCCATACTATTTTTATAATTCTTTTTTTAACTTTTTATATTGTTTATATAACATGTCGAATATTTTTAAATTTCAAATTTAAAGTAAGTGATTTCGTAGACAAAAATAAATTAAAAATTTATATTCCTTTGGCAATTATCTAATTGCTAAATTACTTTCTGCCCTATATAGATTGCCTTTAATAAGCCTTAGTGTATTAATATATTGACTAATAAGATTGAGTTAAAAAAAGTTGCGAATTCAAAAATAGGAAAATATCAAAAGAATATCTATGTGCTGTATTTAAAAAAGCAGAAATACATATATAAAATATAAATAAATATTAAATAAATATATATTTAGTAGGACGATTTTCAATTTTCAAGGGTATGCATACTTTAAAAAAAAAGAAAGGCAGGAGAAGTTCACTAGTTTTGATCCTGAATTCCTGGCTGACTCGTATGCGGTACCCTGCACCTGTAGCCTCCTAACTGAAACCAATGTGAGTATTACACGAGAGAGGCCAGAAAGCACGTGACATGCACGTGGATAATAATTTCCTTTACATTCAAAGAAAATGCCAACTAAACGCCCCACCTGTGCACCAGAAATCTCAACGGCAAATAAGGAAGCTGCAACTAACCATTTCTTTTACGTGGCAATATCACATTGCCATCAAGAAGCTTCCTCCTCCTTTCCTCTTCAAATATCACACGACACGATAACATTTTTCTCACTACGATATTTTATCTTAACCTCAGACCTAACCTACCCCCCTTCCCATTTATCGCCACGAGAGAATTACTACAACCGAAAATAAGGGTCCCACATCCCTCCTTTAGGCCACGCGGCAATCCGACGCTGATTCATCCTTATCAAGGGAATCTCACTCCCCAAAAATGTAAAATTCCCTAAAACCCAAAATAAAGGAGAAAAAATAATTTTAATATAAAAAAATTATAAAAACGAGAAAATGAAAAAGATATTTGCATAATGGCCCAGACCCGGGCCCACAAGCCCAACTAGCATCCCTTCATCTTCCTATATAAAGAAGCTTCGCCATTCATGCAATTCTCGCCAAGTTCTACCTTCGTTAACGTCTTCTCTGTAGACAATACCAAACCCTAGCTCTTTCTGTGCTTATCATTTCCATTGCTGCCCTTCATTTTCTTTTCCTTTCCGGGAAATCTTCATTTCTCTTTCTTTCCATTTTTATCTTTCTTTTAGTTGTTAGATCTGCGTGGTGTGGGGTTATTTCGGTGCATAAGTTTTGTTTGATTTCTGCTTTGAAGCTTTTGATCTAGGACTTGTTTATTTTGGTTAATTTTCTTCTGAGCGGTAGTTGTGGGGATTAGAGAGAGAAGTAGGGTAAAAAGAGGGGGTTGGTCCGGTTCCGATTGATCTTCTTCTGCTTCTTTTGAGGGGGTAGCCGGGGCCTCGGCCTCGGCGGGTTTTAAAGCCCCCACCTGCACAAACTGAGAAGAAAATCATAATAATAACCCTAACTTCTTTTTAACCCAAAACAGATCGTCGCGGAAGAGGATGCCGGCCCTGGCTTGTTGCGTAGATGCTGCCCTTGCGCCTCCCGGCTACGCTAATCATGCAGGGGATAGCTCCCTTCAGTCGTCGATCCTATTTTCCGGCGTACCTCCGGCACCTACCACCACCACCGCATCCGCCATTGATAACTCTCCTTTCTCTCATTGGTCACCTTCCCTCTCTGCCGCTCTCTATAAGATCGACGGATGGGGTGCTCCTTACTTTTCTGTCAACTCCTCCGGCAATATTGCCGTCCATCCTTATGGGACTGATACGCTGGCTCACCAGGAAATTGATCTCATGAAAATCATGAGGAAAGTTTCGGATCCGAAGTCCATGGGCGGGCTTGGATTGCAGCTGCCTCTTATTGTTCGCTTGCCTGATATCCTCAAAAACAGGATTGAGTCCCTGCAGTCAGCTTTCAATTATGCAATCCATTCTCAGGGCTTTGAGGCTCATTACCAAGGTGTTTATCCTGTGAAATGTAACCAGGATCGTTTTGTTGTTGAAGATATCGTGAGATTTGGATCTCCATTCCGGTTCGGGTTGGAGGCCGGGTCTAAACCGGAACTCCTTTTGGCTATGAGCTGTTTGTGCAAGGGAAATCCAGATTCTTTCCTTGTTTGTAACGGTTTCAAGGATGCAGAGTACATTTCTCTGGCGTTGCTTGCCAGGAAACTCGCCTTGAATACAGTGATTGTGCTTGAACAAGAAGAAGAGCTCGATTTGGTTCTTGAAATGAGCAAGAAATTATCTATTAGGCCCGTGATTGGTGTTCGAGCTAAGCTGAGAACTAAGCATTCAGGTCATTTCGGATCTACTTCAGGTGAGAAAGGTAAATTTGGGTTAACCACAACCCAGATTTTACGGGTTGTGAAGAAGCTTGAGGGAGCAGGAATGCTTGATTGCCTCCAGTTGCTGCATTTCCATATAGGGTCTCAGATTCCTTCCACTGCGTTGCTTGCTGATGGTGTAGGTGAGGCTGCACAGATCTACTGCGAGTTAGTCCGTCTTGGTGCTCAAATGCAAGTGCTTGATATTGGAGGCGGGTTGGGAATTGATTATGATGGATCCAAATCTGGTGATTCGGATATATCTGTTGCTTATGGACTCGAAGAATATGCTCATGCTGTTGTGCAAGCTGTTAAGTTTGTTTGCGATAGGAAGAACATTAAACATCCGGTGCTTTGCAGCGAAAGTGGTCGGGCTATCGTTTCTCATCACTCCATTTTGATTTTTGAAGCTGTCTCCGCAAGCATGTCAAGTGCAGCTGCATCAATGACTTCTGCAGGGTTTCAGTATTTTGTGGATGGACTTACGGAGGATGCAATTTCTGATTACAGAAACTTAACATCTGCAGCTATGAGAGGTGAGAACGATACCTGCTTGCTCTATGCTGACCAATTGAAACAAAGATGTGTTGATCAGTTCAAAGAAGGTAGTATCGGTATGGAACAATTAGCTGCTGTTGATAGTTTATGTGAATTGGTTGGTAAAGCTGTTGGATTATCGGATCCTATTCGGACATACCATGTGAATCTATCAGTTTTTACTTCAATCCCTGATTTCTGGGGTATTGGGCAGTTGTTTCCTATAGTCCCTATCCATCGACTAGATCAGAGGCCGGCCGTGAGAGGGATTTTGTCTGATTTAACATGTGACAGTGATGGAAAGATTGATAAGTTCATTGGCGGTGAGTCTAGCTTGCCGTTGCATGAAATTGAAGGTGGACGGTACTACTTGGGGATGTTCTTGGGCGGGGCTTATGAGGAGGCCCTCGGTGGAGTTCACAACTTGTTTGGTGGCCCGAGCGTTGTGCGGGTTTCGCAGAGCGATGGACCCCATAGCTTTGCAGTGACTCGCGCTGTGCCCGGACCATCTTGTGGTGATGTCCTCCGGGTTATGCAGCATGAGCCCGAGCTCATGTTCGAGACTCTCAAGCACCGTGCTGAAGAATATTGCCACCATGACGAAGACAGTGATGATAGCGATGGTGATCATCACATGGGCAATGCTACTTTGGCTAGCAGTCTTGCTCGCTCTTTCCATAACATGCCTTATCTTGTGGCTTCTTGTTCATTGACTGCTTTGAATAATGGTGGTTTCTACTACTGCAATGAGGATGCTGCTGATTCTGCTACTGGGGATGAAGACCAGTGGTCCTATTGCTGTGCTTGAGATTAGCATCCCCCCACCAACTTTGTTAAAACATATTGTTGGTTTGTGTGTGTGCTAGAGGTCGTCGTGTTGTTTAACTCTTTTATTTAATTTTTCTGTCTATTCTTAATTTCCATATTTATCCTTTTTATCTATGGCAAAAGATGGAAGATGCAGTACAACCTTTTGCATTTTGTGATGAAAGAGGGATTGGGAAACCGAATAATCTATCCTTTTGTAAATTCGGGATCTTCGTCCCTCTTTTTATTGTACCTTTCGGTAGATTTTTTAAAGTTTTTGGTTCAATATTGCCTTTCATCTCTCTGCGCATATTCCTTTCAGTTTGATATATGCATGTTACTTGCAATACAATGCTCAGTCACTGCACGGCTACATGGAATGGCATAGTCATTTTTTATTGGTGGCTTTTTTGAATTAGTTGCTTTCTTTTCCTGACTTCTGATCTTGTGTAGGGCCTTCCGTTGGAGGTCAGATTGTGTTAAAAATAATAATAATAATAATAATCATTATATGGAGATATGTCTTTTGTGAAAAGGGCTTAACAAATGGATTCTGAAATCGTGTTCTGTGGGGTCTAATTGTTTTTAATTTTCGGTCGCGGTTATAACAGTGTTTGGTATGTAACTTAGACTTTGGTGTCATAAATTGACCTCTCAATTGCTCGAATCAGTCAGTAATTGTTGACCATTTCTCCTAAGAAGAGATGAGGTTATTTTGCAACAGCAGGGTTTTTATTGCGTGGAGTATGGTTGCCTTTTTGTGCATTCTTCGAGTGGTTTCTCTCTTGCTGTTGTGTTTTGTTGACCACAACTTTGTGGCTCCTAGCTAGCCTCGTGACATCTTGTGGTCAAAAATTGGATGTGGTGCGATGCTATTTGTGGGATACAAAACTTGAAGAGGCTAGTGATTGGTTGTGAGACGCAAATTATGCCTTTAGAATGTTAGTGGAATAACAATTGAATTACAATTTGAAAAACAAAATTAATTATAAGGTCAAAATGTATCTTAATTAGAAAAGTTAAATGAAACTGATTCCTCTATGAAACAACTTGACCGAAAGAAATAAAAATAGGAGGCTTGAAGGTTGCAAATTGGTATTGATGCATGGCCTTTGCTTTACAAGTTACAAAATATTTTGTGGAATGAAACTCAAAGATCCACTTTAATTAATACTTCATCCTGATTAAAGACATTCGTAAATCTCGTTCACAGGTATGACAGTGTACTGCATAAACCTGTAACATGCTTTTTTTTTTTTTTTTTTTTTTTTTTTGGAGAAAACCTGTAACATGCATATTAAAACTTCTTTCGGGTTTATTTCAGTAGTCTTTGTATTAGTATTTGCTTAGTTCTGCTTTGCTTTGACTTGGTTTTCTGATCTTCATATACGGGGTCTTGAAAAGAGTAGTACTTTACGACATCCTAAGCTGTTTTGCCCTGAGGTGCCTGAACCTGGCTGGTATGAGTTAACCCAAAAAAAAAAAAAAAAAAATGGAAAGAGCAACAGAACTTTTTCTATAAGCAAGATGTTCATGCTTTACTTGTGCTTGTTCTATTGGCAGTGAGTTGTTTGCTGGTATTATGAAAATTCTTGTGAAGAAATCGAGAAGGGCAAGTTCGATGTACATGGGCATAAAAGAACCGTCTAGTTTCTCTGTTCTAGTTCCCAATTTTAATAGTCTTGCCAAGAAGCATCTCTTGCTATTGCATTAATGTGTTTCTTTGTTTAAGCAGGGAATTGGCCTAGTACGAAAGCCTTCTAGCTGTATGGGCAAAGGAAAAAATGATTAAAAAATCGTTTTTTGACTTGCTGATCAAAAAGTTTAAACAAATTAGTATAGCTATTTTACTATTAATGTCAAGGGACGAGAGTCCATAGATGCTCAATAAAATTTAGTTCTTAATAGAAGAGTTTCTCCTTTCTTTACTCTACACTAAGCATGACAGGCTCTGGAGACCTGAGGTATCTAATTATTTATTTCTCAAATTACTAAATTAATTTGTACTGAGGATGGTACAAATACTGTAATTTTTAATATGGCATTATTAGCATTTGGTTTAAAAGTCAAACTCTCGAAGGTTATGCATGCTGTCTACTATATCCACGCCCACAACTCTTGATTTCTAGAAAGGAATAGATCACCATTTTATCCTTCCACTCTGCTTACTTTTGACGGAATAGACTTCATGTTACATGTGCTGTCTCATGCATCCGAATTGTTACAATCAGGTTTGGCTTATAATAGTTTCTAAGTGGTGAGTTCGAACCTCAGTCAGACCCAATTAATTTTTCAAAACAAGATAATGCAAGAAAATTCATCGCTATAAAAGCAAAACAGATCTTTTGAAATGATTTCTTGATTTGCAGGTTTACGAAAGATTTTAGTGTGGATTCTTATTCTTTTATTTTCTGGCAACAAAATCATCTATGAAATGCCTTAAAATGCATGAGCAGAGAGTGCATGTGAACTGATTGAGAAATTTAACCTGTAGAGCCAATGGCCTTTTTTCAGGGAAATCATTGACAGCTGATATGTTTCTTTCACCAATTATCGGTATAAAAGTATTTCAAGTTTCTGATAATGTTTCTTTAAATATTTCATGTTAATCACATGCAGCTGATTATCTGTCTATGGCCCTACGTCTTAAGGAAGCCGTTGTCAAGTGGCAATCTTTGAAACTTTCATTGCTGGATTTATGCTTAAAGCATAAGCTTTATCTATTCAATGGAGGACAAGTCAGAGGTTCCATCAATTTCACTTGCACTCTGGTTGGAGAATAAAGAGCATTATGGTATGACTTGTAATTCTTATCTGTGTGAAGCTCGATTTTGATTTTTACCCATTGTTAAGCTATTAGGCATGATAAATTTATCATTTGGCTAGAGCTTAAGCTTTCTCTATATTTTTTCAGCTATAAAGCAAGCAGCTATTTTTAGATGCATGGAAGAACAATAGTCAACCATTTCCAATCTTATTCCTGAAAACTCTGATGATGATTTCCAGGTCCACTTCTTTTATTTAATATCAAAGATGGCTCTATTTAGAAAAAATTACGAATCTTGTTTGATGATCATACTGGTGAACGGCAGCCTACATTATAACCATACAAAGCAATCTGAAATGCTGGCATTGAAATGGCATTCGAGTTTTCAGCTAAGCAAAACTTGTTAAATAAGACTTATTTCCAACAGAAACTAATAGTCACATTTTGAATGCTTTTACTGTGTTTAAACTTTTGTTTTGTGGTGGTATATCAACTTCCAGTTGGTCAATTCATCTGTCTTGAGGATACAATCTCTTTGAAATATAAGTAGCTGGGATGTTGAAAGATATTAATTTAACTTAACTGTATGGTTTCCAAATTTTATCTAAACTTACTTTTATCAGTTTCAGCTGGATATGGATACTAAAGTTCACAGTACTATGCAAACCATCTTACTTGTGGTACTGTTGCAGTTAAATGCAGATATTAAATTCTTTGTTAATGAGATCTGTTTTCCAAGGAAATGATACATTAGAAGATTAATTTGTATTCTAATTCTGGTTCCCTGTTTTATTAATCTATCTTTTGAATTTATGTTGTATGGCTGAAGCTCTCTCTTGAGGACAACTGGCACCATAATGAAGCAGTATGGGAAGATGTGAACGCCCAAATTCTTGTAAGCTATCTTGAGCTCAAACTTGTTTCTTAATGTCCTACTCAAGTTTCACCTTAGATAACCGAATTCCAGCTTGATTCATTTACAGTTTATAGTTAAAAGAAACGTTGCTTTTTACAGACTCGAATTCAAATTTGAGTAAGGAGCTTAGTGAGGCTCGAGTTAAGCTATCAAATACATTTTTTCCAAGCTGTTAAGCATTTGATGAGCAACTAGACTTATTTAGAGTCCTACTCGTAACCAACATCAAGCCATGATTTTCAAAATCTGGGGCAGAATTTTTTTTTTTTTGAACATAATTGGATATCAATTCCTTTATTATCATTACCATCTGGTTTATCTAATCTAAACTTACCTCCAGCTACTTTGTTTGCATTAAATATGTTCTTTCTCTTGGACTTGGAATGTGATTATATTTGTCCTACCCTAGTATTATTTCAAATAAGCATGGAGTTGTTTAGTTGATAGATGCAGAAGTGTCATGTACTCATAGTGATAGAAGTGTCAAATGAATCAATCGCGGCACCCTTCGTGCCATGTCGTGCTGGATTGGATAATTGTGTCGGAAGTTTTAAATGCTTGGCTCCAAATACACAACCGTTGCACCCAGATTTTGTCTTGCCGTGTAATGCGTACTGACAAGTGGGTCCATGCTGACTCGTCATCACTTTATAAGTCCAAAATAAATTTTCGTAGTTTGAAAACATTAATTTGAAAACACCATTATATTTATAATTAAAGAATAAAACTTAAATTGCCATTCTCGTTGGAAGATGTAATATTTTTGTTTAGCAAAATATCCCTCCAAACTAGCTGTTCATAGCAGTTGGGAAGGGTATTTTAGGTAAAAAAGGAAAAGGTACTACTAGTTGTTTAGTGGGTTATTTTGATAAAAATACTATTTTTCAAAAATATCCAATTAGTCATTGACAGTGGCCGGGGAACTTTGTTTTTGAAAGACGAAAAAGGAAAGGGTTGTGCACTAGCTCGGGTATGGCACAACCTGCTCAGTTGCCACTCTATGGGAATGTAATGTGGGGATCAAAACTTTAGCGGTGGTTTAGGATTTTATCTTTATCAAATCAGTGCATATATATTTTTTTTGTTGGTAAGTTTGTTTTGTTATTTTGAATAATGTCTCTTTTCTTTTGAACTCTGTTTGTTATTTGGCCTTAAAAATAGCTAGACATGATAGATATGGCAGACTGTTTGTACCCACAAAAGGTTGTCTATATGCATCGATGACAGTGCTTTCATTCTGTTTGTTATTATGGCTGTGGGGTTTTGTGTTCTTAGTATATTGAGTTGAAACTTGGCTTGATATGCATAAATAGATATTTTGGTTTTTTGGGTGAAATCTCAATGTTGGAAACAGAATTTCCTTTGTTGGCAAAAGACGGAGCAAGAGTTGAAAATTATATGCAGAATAAGAATTCCTTTCCATCTAGAATTTAGTATAACATTTTCTTTCCTTTATTACTCTTATCACAAATGAAAGATTGGAAGAATTTTTAAAAAGTGGTGTTGTAATTGTACACTTTTTACTAAATTGTTCATATTCAAGGAGTATGATATAGTTCTTTAACAGAGTTGTTGCTTTTTCTTTAATGGAGAATAAGGCATCAAACCAATGTTTTTGAAGTTCACAAAGCTAGTATGACCACCAACAGGATTAGAACTATTTTCAGAAACTTTCACCTCATCTCATACATTACTACATCAAGATTGACATTTAACATTTTCCTTGGAAGCTCTGCTCATTTCCTGATATATCTTTTGTGGTATTTGACAAGGAGTATAAAAAAACAAGCATTATGTTCTTCATCTTTTTATCTAGGCAGGTGTCAAATCTGGGTTTTATCAGTTCACTTTTGGAAAGCATAATCTTTGCTTAAGATTTATTTAGATGGTTGATGATTGTTCACTTTAGGTTAAAAGATGGCTTTATTTTTCTTTTTAGTATCTATTCTTTATTGAAGAACATGCCTGTGGTTAATAATGAAAATTCTTGTTTGTTTATGACAGATTTTTCAGTTAAAAGTTTGGGTATTTGTGAGTCGTTGGTTTGTGTGGTTGAGGATATATTATTCTGGGAACCCCTCCTTCAATTAATTATTTAATCAATATATTCAATGATTCTATCTATAACTTATTCAATAACAAATCTTTTATAAGGATCTATCTGTACAGTAACGGTATTCAGTCCATTCTTGCAAGAATATGGATATAATTTTCGCCTTTTTATGTAAAAACTTCATTTAAATTGAATTTTTGCCGCTTAACTGATAACCATTTGCTACTAATATATACACTTTCTAAAAATGTAATGTAAAATACCATAATTAGCTATTTAATTGCAACCGGCTAATAGAATATGAATTTTTTTTTTTTAAAAAAAATATACCATATTTTGTTATTAATTTTGATAAGATTTTGTCTTGAATTTTTTAATTTTTGTTCAATACCTATATTTTCAAAAAAAAAAAAAAATAGTTCGTCATATGTTTTAAAATAATATTTATACTTTACATTAATAGGTTATTCAAAAACCATATCAAATTAGTATTTAATATGTACCAATAACCAAAACAAATTATTTTAAATTCACAGGAAAAAGTTTAATTGTGATAAAATATGATAATTAAATATTTTTGAAATTATTTTTCTAAAAATCTTTTTTTATAAGAGTAATTTTATATATCAATGTTTAATTTTTTTTGGCAACTAGATTTCGGCATACAATAAAATTGCACACTCATATAAGTGATTTTGACATATTGTAAAAACTATTTACAATGACTAAATTGTAACTATTTGATCTAGACGGCGAGAAAATGTTGCACTAAAATTACTAATTTAATTGACAAAAAGTAATAAAAAAATAAACAATAAATTTTATTTTATATGGAAACTACCAAATGAAATGCTAATCTCAATAAAAAAAATCCTATTAGTGAAAAAAGTCTTTGATAATTTAATTTTTTTTTATTGAAACTACTACTTTATGTGGTGGTTTTAATGTAAAAAAAAATTATTTTTTTATTGCTCTAGCGCTTATAATTGACTACTGTTTAGTAGGTGTTATTTTTGTATTGCAAATCACGAATTGAGCAGTTGGTTTTGATTTTGCATTCTCTTTCTACGAGACGATAAATATTAAATTTATAAGTAGTTTCAATTCGATGTTACACTTTGTATTTCTGTGGAAGTCACTCGAGGCCCATTTTTCACTAATATCTCCATAACTAAGAGGCCCATAATGAAAGGCTTAAGTGGCCAGTTTAATTTCCAAGCAAAGCCCAAGACAACTATAGAACACCTGGCAGACAACGACGTGGCGTGAACACTACGCATCGGAGCGCATCTTAGCCTTTTCGATATTCCCTCGTTACTTAATAATCCCAAATCAGTATTTCTTCTCCAGTTCCGTACTCTACAATTCCCAAACAATTTTCTTTCCTCTTCGATTCAGGTATTTCAAATTCCCCTTTCAGTTTCTACTTATTTAAAAAGAAAAAAGAATTCACTCTGTTTTTGATTTATTAAGATCTCGAATCTAAATTGTTGCCTGTTTGGTTCACCGGAAAATTTGCCACGAGTAATCGATGCAGAACGTTTAATTCTCAATTTGGTTTTTGAATTTCTTTGCTTTTCTTTTAAATGAGCTTTATATTGTGTTTCTGTTAATTTGAGTATCTAAAGTAACCAACTTTTATATTAATTTCGATTGAAAATTTTCAAGTTTTGTTTTAGATGAGAATTAAGTCATTACATTTGTTTTTGTTTGAGCTCTATTGGTGTAATTAATGGTTTATGTTTTTTTTTTTTTTTTTTTTTTTTTTTTTTTTTTTTTTGTTTCGGTTGTAATAAGTAATTTAAAACTAATGCATTTTTGTCTATGCAGGGTGCGATTGAAGGTTGATTGCCTGGTTTGACTATTTGTACGCCAATACAATATGGTATATTTTACTTTTATTATGAAGTTATATAAAAAAAAAATTCTTTTATTATTATATTAATCATTGTTTCAGTGGTAATGACGGTTTTAGAATGATTAGTAACTTGGATTTTTTTCTCTGTTCAAATATTTCTGTTTAGTCTGCTCAAATGGGTTAATTGTATTTTTTGCGAAGCGTACTCACTGCATTTAAGTTAATTCACATGGAATTCGTTTGGTACATGCTTTCGTAAATGTATGTCAAAGTAGGAACATGTTTATTTGGCGGCATTGCTGCCATGTGCAATATATATACACATTTTGCATGCAATGATACTTATAAGTGAAAGCTTCTACCAGAATGATTGGGTTTTCTGTTAGTCATTATCATTATACTACTATTATTATTTTACTTTAATGTGTGGATTTTGCGGTTGCAGTTTTTCGATGGATATGGATATCATGGGACGTCATTTGAGCAGACATACCGATGTTACCCTGCATCATTTATTGAAAAGGTTGGATCTTTTTTTCATCTGTTCTTCACTCAATAAACTGAAAGGCTTCATTGGCTAAATGATTCATATCCAATCAGGAACCTTCAGTGTTCTTATGTCATAACAATAGGGATTGAAAGTTTACTCATTTGTTATTTTTTCTATGGTTCTGCGCTAAAGCCTGCATATTAATTACAAAAAAAAATTCTTCTTCTCTTCCCCTCCCTCCTCTTCCCTCCAAAATTAACAAAAGAGGAAGCAGTTCTATTCTTATATTCTGATTATGAATGAACCTGTGACTAGGACTGCACAGGCTTTATTCTTTGACCATGTGGCTTAATAAGCATACTCTCTTTCTCATGGTTCTGATTTTTTTTTTTTTTCCTTTTTATTTATTTTCTCAACTTTCCTGCAGCCTCAAATTGAAAGTGGTGATAAAAGTAAGTCTTCAAACTCATGTCTTGTAGTTCTGTCTTTTTATTGTTCATTTTTCTCTTTAATTTTTATGTCATTTTTGTTTTTGTTGCCGCAGTTATAATGCCTCCTTCTGCCCTCGATCGCCTTGGTTAGTTGATTTACTTACTGGTTTTACAATTACATTTGTGTAATGGTGCTTTGAGTTATTTTGATTTGTAAGGAATCATGATCTCAGATATAAAATACTTTTCTTGGACAAAATCATGCAGCATCTCTACATATTGACTATCCAATGCTGTTTGAGCTCCGGAATGATGCTGCTGAACGCATCTCTCATTGTGGGGTTCTGGAGTTTATTGCAGAAGAAGGCATGATTTATATGCCTTACTGGGTAGGCATTAATATTTTTGCATTGATGGCATTCTAGTATGGTTTTACTTTATGTCACTTGAAGAGCAACAACTTTACAACACCAACCAGTCCTTAATACCTGCATTGATGTTTTGAACTTTTTTCAGATGATGGAAAACCTCCTCTTACAAGAGGGAGATATAGTGCGAGTAAAAAATGTGACTCTTCCAAAGGGAACATATGTTAAATTACAACCTCACACGAAGGACTTTTTGGATATATCCAATCCGAAAGCTATGTGAGTTTATGTCCTTACATTCAATTGCTATTCATGAGAGATATATGCACAGTTGTTATGGGTAAGATGATACTACTGTGGCTTTGCAATTTGAGGAGTTTTTAGAAATTTAGATGTGATGTCAGCCTGACTAGCTTACCAACCTGCCAGTAATTTTTCTCAATGAAACTAATATGAATTTCTTTGAGGCTCTTCACATGGGATGATCTCTTGTTTAAATGAAAATCTGGTGTCAGCGTTATACAAAAAGAAAAGGAAAGGAAAAGAGTTTGTGTTCAAAAGCATGCTTCACTTTTGGATATATGATGCACATACAGAAAGCCATTTTCGAGCTTGGTTATTTTTCCTTTGACATTAACCATCTTCTTGGATCTTGTAGAATAGTCTCTCGGATAATTTGGCTTATGTACTTGCAAATTTTGTTTTCTTGTCATTTTCTTTGGAATTTTACTGGGAGTTCAGAATGCTTTTTCCTATTATCCTGAGAAGTTTTACTGGATATCATGCCAAACACAAGTTTTAAGTTTCTCATAGACATGTCGATATGCGTGTTGAGACTTGTGTGCCTAAAGCTTTAGAATAATCCCCTTGTATTGAGTCTCATGTCATGTGGCCAATAGAGAAGTGAAAGAGGCTGGATACAGATAACATGTTGTCGTTAACTTGAACTTAGAGGAACAGGGTAGGATTTTTTTTTAGTTGGGATAAGCATGCGTTGGTAAGATGCATTGGATTTTGCCTTGTTTGTTCAATTTGGCATTTTTCATTGTCCTGAAAACTAACCATCTTTATACCCACCCACACAATGATTCTGTCCATTATGTTCTAGATAACATCTGATATAATGAAAACAACTTTGTTATGACTTCTTCTGTTATTATGTCTTAGATTCCTATTTTTGACTTGACCAATTTTTCCATGCAGCCTAGAAACAACATTACGGAATTATTCCTGCTTAACAACTGGGGATAGTATTATGGTGGCATATAACAACAAAAAGTATTACATTGATATTATTGAAACAAAACCTTCCAATGCAATAAGTATCATTGAAACAGACTGTGAGGTGGATTTTGCACCTCCACTGGATTACAAGGAACCTGAAAAACCAGCTCTATCTATTCCACAAAGCAAGGCAACGTCTCAAGGTGCATGTTTCCCTGTACTTGTCTTTTTCATTTATCCTGATTTCTTGTCTGTGCCATGCTTCCTTGTGCTATTCCATGTTTTTTGTACTTTGCACTATGAATTTCCTGTAACGCAATAATCCCTAATTTTCCTAGTTCTATTTTTTAGTGAAAGTTTCCATTATCCAAAAACTCATGCTTCTGCTAAGGTACTTTCTGTTTTGTTTCACTGCCCATTTGTGTAATTCCCCTCACCTTCTGCATTGGTGCTAGAAGTGAATCAAGTGATGGCACATAGAATTTAATTATTGATGTTTCTTCTTCTGAAAGAAATGGCTTCTTGTTAAATTTTTGGTATTCTTCTGCCCATAAAACCAACGCGGAATACTAAAGATCCTGCTTATTCAAGTTTGGAGAAGTTGTCATCCATTGATTTCTTTTTCAATTTTATGATGCGAACTATATCTTTACTTTGAGCAGTTGAAGAGGATCCTGCTGAAAATGAACCAAAATTCAGTCCTTTTACTGGAGTGGGAAGACGCTTGGATGGAAAACCTTTGAAGCAGCAGCCTGCCCCAGTTTCTTCACAAGGGTCCAAAGACAAGCAACCTGCTGTTGCCAATGGTAGGGGACAACCTTCTGTGGGGTCTAGTTCACAGGATACTGCACGGCAGCCTCAAGGAAAACTAGTATTTGGTTCAAATGTTAGCCGTGCTCCCAAGGAAGCTCAGAAGGTACTTTTTTTTTTTTTTTTTTTTTAAACTTATCATCATTTGGAATAAGATTGCTGTCTGTCATTGAGTCAATATGAAAAACATTTTGACCAAAGAACTGTTTTAACGAAAATTTTGATCTTTTGATCATATGCAGGAAGCTGGAAAAGAGACCAAGAAAGAGCAAAATGAAAAGAAAGAAGAACCAAAGTTCCAGCCTTTCACAGGCAAGAAGTACTCATTGAAGGGTTGATTTGTATTATCCGACAATTGATACCTTTTAACCTGTTATGCTTTACTCATCCTTGATCAGGCAAAAGCAATAGAATTATGTGTTTATATGGGATATTGTATTATTGAAAGATGGAATTTTAGGTTCCAAAGGGAAGCAAGGAGTACATACCCTTGTTTGACATGACTTTCGAGCTTCAAGTTGACTTAAGGTGTTCCTGCTGTTCTATCTCTTTTTATAGTCATGCTAATACCCAAGCATAAGCATCATAATGACTATGGTGATGTAAGGGTGTATTGAACTTGAATTTAAATATAACAGGGGTTGTTATCTTCTTCCTAATTTAAGAACCATTACCAAATGTTGAGAACAATGATTTTAATTGTTCACAAAGAGATTGCTGCTGGCTTGAGGTTTACTAGGCGCTGCTGGCTTGAGTTTTACTAGGCGCTGCTTGCTTTTGAGGTTTGCTAGGCAAGAAACTATGTTGCACGGAAGTGTGGAAACGGGGGAAGCGTGGAAACAGGGAAATGTATTTACAAAAGGAAACGTGAGAAAACACATAAATATGAAAAATATTGAGTTATATATAAATATCAAAAAATAAATTATTATAAACTATTAAATATGTTCAACAAGTTAAGTTTTACGAATTTAAGTTCAATCAACATTTTATCATATTTAAAAAAATTATGAGTTTCATATTATAATGTTTTATGAATTTATATTTATTTATACATTTATTTTGATAAGAGAAATGAGTTTTTGAGAGTTTTCATTTTATTTTACAGAAACGTATTTACAAAAGGAAAATGTATTTTCAAATTACTCAATTTATAAAAATGGCTCTAAACGATTCGGAGGAGTTTTCAAATGTAGGAAACATTTCCAAAACGTGGAAACAGCAGCCACGACGAGTTCCCATGCAGAAAACGTTTCCGAAACCTGAAAATGGCAGCCAAGAAAAGTGTACGTGCAACATAAGCTTCTTTCATCACTTAGGCTCAAGTTGGAGTTTTTCAAAAATAAGAAATAAAAAATTTTAACCCTTCACAACCCTCTAATCCCTCGATTTAGTAGGTTGAGAAATAAGAAGGTTTGAAGGCTTTTAATTCCTCAAATAACCATAAAAAAAACCTCTCCTTCTCCCAACATTTTAACCATTTAGACCTACCTTACTTTCCCTTTAGAACCCTCCAAAAACGTCTCATACTTATTGATGCTTAGATATGTGCACCAGTGAGACATTACTTCATTTTTGGTTTAATTACTTCAAAAAAAAAATTGAATTTTAGTTTTTTTTTTAATTATAGTATAATAAAATTTAATAACAAATATAATATTTAATAAATTTATTTAAATGTCAATTTTGACCCATTTAAATTAAAAGTTGTTACTTTGGATTATTTTTTCAAATGACAAAGTAGACAAGAATACCATTTCACTAATTTAGAAGTACTATAAAATTTTGTGTGTGTATATATACATATAAGATTTAATAGATAAAAATGGAAAATAAAAATAAATTTTGAGATTAAAGGTCTATTTGATTTAGCTGATAGTCGATATCTAGTAGTCGGTAGATAAATAAGTAGCAATTTATTGTTAAAATATATATAAATATAATAAAACATTGATTATTACGAGTTTTGATGTGTGTTAGATAAGCGAATAATATGAAAAGGGTTTGCTACAGTAGATTAATATCATATGAAAATTAACTACTCCTCTCATTCGGTATTATAGATTGATATCATATGATGAAAAATTAAAAAAAAAAAAAAGAAAAAAACAGAATGATATAACAGTGGAATTGACATAAAAAAATACAGATAAAATTATATATTTCTAAAAATATGGGGACAAATTTATATTATAGCAAAATAACGAGGTAAAATCATAATTTTCCCCATAAAAGATGTAAACAAACATGTATTCATACGATCTAATTAACACATGCAAAACGAATCAATTGGCCTAGCTAGTGATGCCTTTGCTATATGCAAAATCACTCTGATTCCCATATAGCTTTTCTGACCCAACTGGAATTATTCCAACTAAGATAGAACCCATCTTCCTTCACAACCCAAAACACCTCCCTGTAATTTCTATCTCTACGAGGCTGAAAAGCATGCCAAACTTGAAAAAACTCTCTCCAAACACTATAACATTTGTACATACCTTTTTCTTTCACTGTCCAATTGTATTCCTCACCCGCATCAAGACTACGCGGGTCAGGACTCGTGCTTTTCGACGAACACCTTACCTGCATAGTTTCTGAACTCTTAGGCAAGCCATTGATAATGTAAACAGTTGTGGCTTCATCTCTGTGATTATCAATTATTGAAGTTGAAGTAGCAAAGAAGAAGCTTGATATCGCAAGACCAAGAAAGATTTTTAATGGCTGCCTCATTTTCCTCTTCCTATGATTTATTAGTCTATGATAACTCTTCTCCATTTGTGCTCTTTTTTGTAGCAAAATTTAATGATTGTTAATTAAAAAAAATATATTATGATTAAGGGTTTAGATTTTTTGTTAATTAATTATAATGCAATTATTATATGTTAATTAAAAGGAAAGATGCTGATTTTTGGAGGGACCATAAGCCATGATTATTGTTGAAGAATATACATGCCATGCCACCAAACACTAACAAGTAGTGGAGAAAAAAGAAACCAATATAACAAATAAATATATGAGGTGTATATACAATAACAAAGTACAAATGGTCTTGCTGATTTTCAGGGATTTAGTAGGGCTGTTAGTGGGTCGATTTGCTTCGATTTGATTACAATAATCGAATCAAATTTAAAGTGGTGGGTTGAAAAAAAATTAAAACTAAACTAAATCATCAAAGTTAGCAAACCAAACTAATTTTTAGCAATTTAATTTGATTCAATTTGACTGTTTAAATAGTTTGAAAGAAGAGAAATTAAACTTTATCATTCATTTAGTAAACTAAAAAAAAAGGGTTAATGTTATACTAAATGGGAAAAAATAAATTAACGCAAACTATAAGATAAAATACACATGATTTTTTAAGTAGTTGTTGGAAGTTTTTAAATTAATTTCTTTGTATGGTTATCCTGAGTATAGTATAAAAAATATTATATTAAATAAGATGTTAATTAAGCAATTTAAATATATAAAATATAAAATATGATTTATTTTTACATTTATTACCAAAAAATTATACAAACTATAGTTTTGCTCACATATAGTTTATATATAATATATACTAATCTATTTTCAATAAATTATCTAATTAATATGAAATTATTTTTTAGTTATTATTCAATATAAACTAATCCCACGGTAACAAAACTATATAAAAAAAATATAAAATCTTCCTATAAAATGTCAAAATTAAAAGGAAAAGGAATAGAATTATAGAATATAGTAGGGTTGAAGCTCTGATTTTTTTTTGTCATTTATTGGTAATAAAAAAAACACCATCTTCAAAAGATACCAAATCAAATCAAACAAATCCTAAAAACGGGGAAATCGCGTATGGTGTTTCAAGTCCTCTCTCAGACTAAAACAGCTTTTACTAATTTAGTGAGTTTAGGAATATATATATATATATATATATATATATATATGTTACATGGTTCACAATATTATTTCAGTCCATTTGATCTCTCAATGAATAAAAAAATACGAAAATTATAAATTACAAAACCGAATCTACTTCATGAATTACATTTCATTTCTATCTCCAAAGGAACCCTTGATCTAGAAGAAGATGAGCGCCAGACTACTGTCAAAATGAAAATAAGTACTCCTTAAAGAACCATCTCCAGCTAGACTCAGTGTCAAAGCTCAGCAAAAATCTTTAGAATTCAAGGCTTCTGAGTTCTATTGCACCTTATATGTACTAACCCATATGTACTAACCCAATATAAAATTGACTATATGAGCAAAGCAAAGGTTCTTTTGAGTATATACATTTTTTACTACATAACAAATGTAACAATTCATAATTCTGAAAGAATTGTTCACTTACAGGGGGGAAAAAAAAGAATAGCTACAGATGTACAAATAACAAGTTCAGCCTTTCAACTGATTCCGCATATATGCCTCTTATGATTGACTAGGTTTGATTCTCATCCAAAAAGACAGACAAATGTAGAATTGCAATAAATGCACTCTTTCATGAAAGAATGGTTTTAAGAGCATCTTTCACATACTGATATTTAAATTGGAAACCTAAGTCCTTCGCTCTCTTAGGAAGCACCTTTTGTCCATCCAAAACCTATTAAGGAACTCAATGAGCAAGTCTCAACAACATGTAATATTTATGAATGAGGAAAACTGGAAAGCTTATGTTCTTACCACAGAAGCACCTTCCCCAAGGACTGCTTTCAGGGCAAAGTCAGGTACAGGCAGCCATGAGGGTCGGCCGAGGACATTTCCCAGTTGTTCACACATCTCCGCCAGCCGAACAGGATTTGGTGCAGTTCCATTGATAACTCCTGACATTTAGATTAACCAAAATTGGGTTCAGGGTCCTAGGCTAATGAATGCGCATCACAAACAGAAGCAGATAAAATCTGCTTGGAAACAATCGAAATGTTTACCAAATCAAGCAATGGAGTTTTATCTATCAAGTAATTTGTAAACCCAAGATAATGAATTTCTCAAGAATTATACTTTTACCATTAAAGAAGTCCACAATGAGGAAAAAAAGGTGTGAGGGCTCTATATACAAAACAAAACAAATTTATGGGTTTGTAAAGAAGATCCCTTCATAGAAATAAATGCCCATGCCAAACTTACAAACAAGTCAAGTTGCATACATGAGACAAGGTGCCATATTATCAGCCAGAATAAGCATAAATGTCATCCCACACAATGAAACCTAACAAGCAAATTTACAGAAAATAAGTCATGGATGTACATGCATGTTTAATTGTGCCCATAAACGTCTCATCACAAACAGGAGTGGACAAGGAGGTATCAAATACTCATGCACTGGTAAATTATAGCCCTTAGTTTAACTTTGAGCAATCAGAAGAAAGAGTACCTTTGTAAGATGGATTCAACAAAGCTTCATAGATAAGATTTACTATATCATCCAAGTGAATCCAGGAAAACCTGCAGCCACAAGCACATCATAAGGAAGAGGAAAACCACATGCTTGACACACTGGGACAAAAAATGGTTCAACATGATAATCATGTACTACAATAACAGCAATTATGAAGGATCCTGTGTATTCTACGTGAGAAAGTCAGATAACCATCATAACAAATTGTATATCTCCAGTAGAGGTATTGAGGTTTTTATTTGTACTTCATTGATAGCTTATCTTTGAAACAGAAGTAATTTGCTTAAAAAATAATCAAAAACAGAAACAGGAAGTGGAGTATGGAGAAGAAGGAAGAAAGAAGAAAAATTAGGACCATATTTTCGATAACCTTTGATAAATTTAATCTCTTTAACAAATTTCTGAATGTCTATGTCTAAACAATTACACCAAGGAACTAGTTCACTGGCAAACAGAATACCAATGAGAGCAAAAGCAGGCCTTTCTTCCAAATTCTAATCAAACAATGTCTTGGTAGCTGACAGGTGTTATATTTCTTTTCCAGTGTACTAATGGTAACATACCATTGTTGTCCAGAACCCAGAGGTCCACCAGCAAACATCATGAAGAGAGGGATCATTTTAGCTGCAAAGGATCAAAGATTTGAGTATGTAAATAGCAACAAAGCAAGCTATCCAAGAGTGTATTAGTCACAGATCTGTAGTTATTATTCTATGGATGTAATTCAACCTATGCAGTCAAGAGATAAAGGCTTTATTTATGCGATTGGAAGATTTCAATGAAATGAGAGAGCTTCTCTTTGATAGTAATCATAATATTTCAAATGAATCTGAATGACTTTAGGGGAGTCTCTCTGACTAGGTATATATTATGTGACACAACCAACCGAGTTCAAATTACAATATTTAGAAATTCTCCATCTATTTTGTGCTGAAGTTGGTGATCTATTAAGGAAAAGCTGCAAGAATTAAAAATCACTAATTCTACTAACCCCCTCTCTCTGTGCCAGGATATTGAGAAGTTGAGAACCTAAAATACAAAGAAAGTCACTTTAAAAGTTGAGTTCATACCTAAAGCACCGCCGTCTTTACCAAGAACAACACCTATGCGAATAAGTGCTAATCTCACATCCTTATTTACTTTGAGTGCTGTTGCTTCCCATTCTCTGCAGACCTGAAGATACAAAGTTTGTTAGTGGAACATGACCATATTGAGATTCATGTCTGAATCATAAGGTTGAAATTGTGTTCCATAAATTTTATGCTCACTGAAAAACGTTTTTCTTTATTGCATTTTGTTCTAAATTCTCAGTTTATAGAGAGCTACATGCCAGCCACACAACTAATAAAATTTGTCATTTTCATATGTACGTATATTACAAAATGTAAAAAGAGCTATGATTAATTGATTTCATACATGTATCAGTTTAACATAGGGGATGCAATGTTAAAGCCAAAATGCCATGGAATTAGATTGGGAATGCTTCATTTCAATTCCTGATGATGCTAATGGGAAATCTAATTCCAATTCTCTTCAAAAGAAAGAGTAAGATTCCTTATATCAAGTAATCACTTACTCCCCATCTCCCCTGGGCCCATCCGCCATATCCAATCACGTTCAGATAAGAACAAAACTTACCAAATCATATAATGTCAAATTTGGCCTACGTAATCTACTGAGAAAAATAAACATGTACTTTCTTTCATAGAAGTAGATATAGTAACACTTTGTGCGACTGATGCATGTAAATGGATCTATTTTTGCCAAATCACTTATTTTTTAATAGAGATAATCCTCCATCAGTTAATATTTTAAGTTTTTTTTGTCGCTCACGTGTCTTCATCAAGACTTACAAACTTATAAACAGTAAAATACATTAGCATATTGTGACTTCAGTAATATATCAAAGAAAACTGGGTACTTCATAGCAGACTTATTCAAGGCATCAAATTCAAGCAGTTCTGAAGGAGTCAAACAGTGTACAAAATACAAACATGAGATCACTTATTTTTACCTCAGCCAAGTAGTCATTTCCAGATGGACTATGTTCATCAAATACTTGTGTTTCACTACTTCCTGAGAATGAATGAAGAAAAACGAGGGGAAAAGGCATAAAAGAACTGAATGAAAACTATGCATTCCAGAATCCTCATATCAATTATAAGCAGATGTTTTATGATCTGTTCCCCATAGGTTTAAAAATTCCAAGTCAGTTGCTGCAAAACTAGACTTATGTTGAAGGCAGACTGGGAACAAATCAACAGTATCCAAGTAAAAACAAGAAAACAGGCTTTAGGGAAAAATACAAATGAAATGTGTGGTTTCAGATCGACCATGGTAGACAAAAACATGAGAGGAAGTTTTATTAGAACAAACCATAGTAACCAACAGCTGTTGCACTGACCAGAACAGTAGGCCGAGCTCCTTCTGGTGAATCATTTATTAAATCTACAACCTTCAAAATGAGTTAAAGTTGCTAGATGAATGAATAATAGAGACAAATTGTAGACAACTGATTCAAGTTCATATTCAGCATATACTTCTTTCAGATGAGGAAAAAAATAAGAGAGGGGAAAAAGAGGGAGAGAACGGGGAACATAACCTTCCCAAAGAGTGATGAAGAAAATAAATCCTTACCTTTGAGGTGACCCTAATCCTGCTTTGTTTAATCTCTTTCTTGATCTGCAAGACAATAATAGATTTATTCAGGAAAACAGTAAAATATATAAGCCACCAGAAAACTGATTCTAGCATTAGCATGTCTTGGTCATTATGGAGTTTAAACATCCTGAAGAATAAGTAAATAAGGTACTCATTCAGATTCACTACAGAGACGGATATTGCCCTTAGAAAGTTCAATTTGTATCATATGCTATTAATTATATATGTAAGTACCAACAAAAAATATTTAGATGGTTTAATATCCCAGACTAAAACAGTTATAGAACAATAGGAGTTTGCACTGTTCAAAATAAAATCTTTCAAGGAAATTTCTTTTCATATTACCATCATATTATCAAACCACTACTGTGTAAATTAAACACACTGTGCATCAAAGGCATCAATTTATAAGTATAAAAACTTAATGGATTTATGATTAATTACAATCAGCGTTGCACTAGGAAGCATGGACACATACATGGGGAACCCAATAGGCCTGCAATACTTACCTCAGATGACCATCTTGTACTGATAGGCATTCCTGCCAAATTTACAACAGCATTTGAACCATGAATGCAGTCTTTCCAGTCTGGCTCCTCAGCAATTACAATTCCAGGGAAGTCCTTGACTACATATTCCATCAAGTAGAAATACTTAGTAAAAACATGCCAATTGCAAATTGCATAGTTTATCATATATATCCCTTGAAAGAAGCATGCTATCAACATAAAAAGAATGAAATTTCCTTTCTGTCCTAGAAATTTACCCTTTCTAATTAGTAAATTTATATAAAATTTGTCAACAATAATCACAAGTGCAAAAAATCAAAAGTATTCATTACCTTCTTACCGGGAAATATTAACTGAGCTTTAGATCTGGAACGCGTCAAGACATGAATATAATGATTATCTGCAACGAAAGTAGATTAAGGAAAAGCAATTTGTTTGATCCAGATAAAGACTGTTCAGAATTGACAGTGCAGTAAACAATACAATTTAAATTCGAACAACAACAGCAACAACATCTAAGCCTTAATCCCAAACTACTTGGACCAGCCACATAAATCTTTTGTTTCTCTTTTGCTCAGTTCATAACTAAGTTTACAATAATGTCAATAGTAGATCTTTTAAGACAACTTCCCTCCATGTCATTCTAGGTCTACGCATTGCACTTACAAATTAGAGCACACGGAGATCTACATAGGATATGATCAAACCATCTCAGACATGCTTCTATCATTTTATCCCCAATTTGTACTACTTGTACTTTTGGTCGAAGACGCTCATTTATAATCTTGTCCAATCTTATGTGACCACAACTATCTTAACATCCTCATTTTTGTAACATTCTTGGGAATATGTCGGGCATTTGGGCACAACAAACACTCCCTTATGATATTATAGCTCTTATCTTTCTATCAAATGGCAGAATATAGCAGTACTTCATTTCATCCATCCTATTTAAATTCTATAAGTTATATCTTCATCCATCATGCTACCCTTTCGAAAAACAAAAAAAAAAAGAAAAAGAAAGAGCCTAAATATCTGATGGACTTTATTTAGGCACCACAATACCATCCAATCTCACTATAGAAAATCCACTTGGAGTTGATTGGTGAATCTGATAACCAACAAGGTAAGTCAACTATGAATTCCTCATTTAGGTTCCAAATGCAACTTGTTTCACCACATCATTACAAGAATGAAAATCCTCATGTCCAGTAAACTTCAACAATGCATTCTTGACAAATCGATCATACATGAAGAACAAAGTTAGGCCCCACAAATTAAATTACAAAATATTTCAAGAAGGTATGCGGGATGCTTTCACCTATCGGCAAACTAACACAGTTGAAGCAAATAATTCAAATGTCATAGATCATGGATGGATTTCAAGATTCCCAGAGGTAAAGAATGAACAAATACTAAAAAGATGGAATGATGAATCGGACAAGCTGAGATCATAAGTAACCATCATATCATGGAATACTGAGAACAAATATCTTGGCAGAAATTATACAAAAAGAACGTTACAGAACGGTACTCCACATGAAGACAACATATCAAAATGTTCACAATCACATCGAACAAAAGCTTTAAGTTTTTAATGATTAATGTTAGATAGAGAAAACCTGCATGCAGTCTTTGCACTAATCTTCTACCAATAAAACCTGTAGCTCCTGTTACTGATACAGTCATCTGATTTGCCTGCATCAACTTGCATGGAGTCAAAAAGAATATGCAATGAACCAAACCCATCCTAGATGACATTCCAAACACAAAACTATTCCATGGTAGTTTATAATTTCTTGGATGCAAAAGGCATATTGAACCAAGCATATGCTTTTAATTTTTAGCTGCCCTTGATTATGTTCCCCTTAACAGAAGATGTTCCAGGAAGTGAAAACCTAGACCTTACCCTGGTTTTATACAAGAACACTAAACATGCATATCAGAAATGAAAGTTATAATTTAGTCAAGAAGACCAAGCGGCTAAAATTCTTGAATCGTATTAAATTCAAATAGTAATATAAAATTTTGCCACGAAAACTTTTTATATGATGACAGTGCTGAAAACAACCTTTATTAACTTTAGTAGCCAACAGCACTCGAGTTCAATTCACACCCAGAAAATGTTTACGATGGCTAAGCAATGTAATTCCCTTAATGGATAATCCATTGCTCAAAGAACAAAATGCACGAGAAATGCCATTATTATTAATTTATTACCATGACCATGAAGCTTTAAGTGGAATTAATTTGATGGATTAATCCAAGTCCAAGCAAAGCAAAAGCATAAAAAGACATTAATTATGGAATATACAATTTGAAAACATCCAGGTATACAAATTCCAACAAAAAGAGTAATAGTAAACAGAGTTTGAAGAGCACACCTTTTGGGTTTGATCAGAGGCGCGACATACACTCATTCTCTTAGTATCAAGCTTCTACAAGGTAAAAGAATATTACACATAAGCAAAGAAGAAAAAAAAAAGTCTTCAGAACCGATAAAAAGAAAAGGGTTGCAAAGAGTGATAACACTAACGGAAAAGGCTTGAGGAATGTGAAGGGAAGAAGGAGAGATAGAGTGAGTCCATGTTAAAGCAATAGCTCTGCTTGACACCTCCATTACTTTAGCTTCCAAAATTTTGGCTTTCAATCTGAAGTTTAAATTTTCTCTCTTCTACTCTCACTTTCTGTCAATGGGTTTGCTATAAGGACATTAGAGGAGAAGAAAGAAAAGGGAGTGAGTTCATCCATCATCGTGTTTGATTTGGAGCCACACCAACTACAGCACCACCATATCCAATCACAGCAACAATCCAAATACTTTTTGGCAATTCTAGTTTCAATTTGGGCCTTCAAGAAGGCCCATATTGTGTTTATTAACCCGACCCGGTTTAAATCCACTTTGAATTCGAAATAACAGCTATAGCCTCCTCTCTCTCTCTCTTTGAACCTAAAAGAAAAGACGGTAATGGCGACGATGATGCAATTTTGCGGCGCAGTAGCGCGGCGGGCGATGGTGGGTCAGCCGTCATCAACGGGAACAAGATTTGGAGTGGGGGCGGCGCCGATCTTGTGTGGAAGAGGGGACAAGAAGACGAAGAAAGGGAAAAGATTCAAGGGATCATATGGCAATGCAAGGCCCAAGAAGGAAAAGAAGATTGAACGCATAAAGGACAGAGTTGAGGTTCCCAGGTCGACCCCTTGGCCGCTTCCTTTCAAGCTCATATAATATTCGTTGCCCCTTGTACTCTCTCTTGCTATGTTAGTGTTGGGTTTAGGGTTTTTTTTTTTTTGTTTACTTCCATCAGAAATATGTACATTTACTTGAACTTTTTTGGTTGACTCATTAAACTGTTGAAGTTTTGGTATGCATTGATAATGTTATTGTGGAATCTGTTGGTTCTATGTTTTTCTTTTATTAATAAAGAGTGTAATTTTCCATTTGGGTTTAAGAGTTATAGCTTGAGTGTAGTATGGTGTTTGCCATTGTTGCAAAGCATTTTAGTGGTTGATTGACAAACCAGTGCATGTAGTGTCATGGAAGCTGAAAACTAGGAAGAAGAGAAAGTTGAACAAGAGTGTCAAAGAAAGGAGAATAAAAGATTGCTACACCAATAAAAACTTGTTCTGATCTAGTACCAAAAGCTGACTAGTCTTGTTAACCAGCTTCAAAGTGCTGCACAGACTGGAAAGACAAACAGGATGTAAAAACAACTTATAATTTATCATTTAGCTTCCATATTTCTAGTTCATAATTTATAATTCATTGTTGCAGCATTCATATTTGTCGATGGCCTTTTAGTGGTTCTGCAAGGTTTTGCTGGATGTATTAACAAGAGAAATGTCATGGCTGTGAAGTAGTAAATTATCGGGAAAGATCAGTTACAAGATGACAGCTTTAGCATCTTGAGGCACTGACGGAGGATGTTTCCTTTTGGCGTTCCCCTGGGGTTGCTGGGAGTGAGGAAAGCAAAGGTTTGGACTCGTGAATGCTATTTTTATGTTGTACTTTCCAGGCTTATGAATAGATAGCACATTTTGGATCTGAAGTCAGAAGAATAAATTTCCATTATTAATTTATTAGGATCGAGTACTAGAAATAAGAGAGTTTACAGAAAGCATTGTCCATCAAGGTTTTAAAGACTATCACATTCAGCAATATCTTGAATTTGTTTAGAAAGATTATGGTATAGGTTGTCAGTGTATCATGGTTGTGGTGATTCACTGTTACAATTGGGTTCATGTGGTATGTAATGACTGATATTTGAAATAATGTGCCCAAGTTCAGTAACAGTGATTAGGCAAGTGAATATGCAGGGCTATTAGTCTCTTTGGGACAGCTTAAAGGTAACAAGATAGGTTGACTAAATAAGCAATTCAGAGAAAATTTTCTTATGTGTTCTTGTTTCATTGCAGGGTAGTTCAAAAATAATAGAACAGTGTTTAAGGATACTGCATATTGTTGAATCAAAGGAGAAGCCTTTCTAATAAGAGGATGCAGATAATAAGAGGATGCAGATGGTTGGCTGACAATTTATGATATAAAGAGTTGTCATTGGTAAATTTAGTGTTATCAATGGGTGACAGCCTAATTTTGTTGTGGGGGGGGGGGGGGGGGGGGGTGTAGGGGGTGGTGGCGGGGTGTGTGTGTTGCGCTTTGAGGGGGGAGGAGGCAATGGAGATGAGAGGAAACTGAGGTATTATGCATTGTTAGTTCTACATTAAAATTTTATTTTGAAAGCTGTACAGGGTGATATTTATTTAGTTATCATGATTTTTATTTTTTATTTATTTTTTATTTTTTTTTGGTTAGAATAAAAGAAGCAACCTTTTGATAGGAACCACTCTTTGTTTTTTAATGTAGAGCTCATTATATTTGGCACAACATACACCTCTTTTGGCTGGTTTTAACACTGTTTAGACGTTTATAAAATTTGTTTCTAGGAATTTCATGTTTTGTATTTGTGTTGCCAGTCAGTGAAGTTGCTGTTGGCATATTAAAGGAGGGCGGCTAGAACTACTATGATCAAAACAGAATGAATGTCATTGAGATAGTTTGGAGGTCATGAGATGTGAATTCTGAACAGAAGATACAAATGTATGTACAGGGGGACTGAATCATCTTAAAAAGACAGTCTCCTAAAACTATGAACTCAATATATGTTATGAAACTAGTGATGTGCAATAGAAAAAAATAATTTTGACATCACTGCTTCATCCTCGAAAGTTGTCGGTTGCCTTTCTCCCCCTGCTGTAACTGATCAAACAATTCCAGTCCTAGCTTTGCAATTATTCCAAGTCCAATGATGATGTAAATCAAACCAAAGATGATTGTTATCACTCCAATTGAATTTGTCAAGAGATGATATTTGTCGTGTCTTTGATGTTCAGTTGCAAGCCTATATCCTGTGTGAATTGCCCACCAGAGTATGATCAATGTGATCAGAGTCAGAAAGATTCCAGCAATAACTTTAGAAATCGTTTTGGTCTCCCGTTCTGCCAAGCCATCCATTCTAGTGAGAATTGTGCAAGTTAGTTTGAAAATTTGTGATCCTATGAGCAAATTACTGTCAATCTTTCTTGAACTCATTAGTTGGTTATGGCATAGAGAAGTCTATTTGTATTCCATCAATTCATTTCATGACAAGTTTTTGTTAGGTTCAGGCATTTTGTAGCATATATAACATTCACTGTTAGTTAGATTTTTTTATTTGATGTGAAATTCTAATTCCATTTTCCTTTCAATAACTCTTTTAACTCATTAGAACTTCAACCCCAAATGAGTAAGAATAAAAACAGAGCATTTAGGGTAAAGGAGTTATTGAATGGAAATTCTTGATTATTCTCCATAAAAAATACTAAGGCTACTTTTTGGTGAGCTGTGATATAATGTAATGTAATGTAATTAAAGATATTTTTAATATATTTTTATACTAGAAATACTTTTAATTCCATTAGATTACATTTTATTACAGCTGACCAAATATATCATAAGAATACAATGAGGATAGAATAGGTGTTCCTTACAGATAAGGATTCTTATATTTGGTTTAAATTTTAGATGAGAATAGTTATTTCATCAAACTATTTTATAGGCTCAAGTTTGAAAATATTTTTCAAATTTAAAATACAAATTTTATTTATAAATAATTCTGCTAAATATTTTATTCATTCTGCAAAACACAGCAAAAGAAAGCTATAGGAAGAAGAGCAAATAACATTAAAACATGTCTATAAAACTATTTCAAAAGAAACAAACTAAATCTTTGTTGCTACCTTTATGAAGTGAAGCTTCCTCTTGCAATTGATCAGACAAATTTAAAAACAGGTCAGCTAGTATCGGAATCCCAAGAATCAAAAACAAGAAACCAAGAATCATAGTAAGAATTCCAACCCCAAATGCCCAATTAGTATAACCAATATATCTACTCGAATAAGTAGCAAGATTGTATCCGCTGCCAATCGCCCATAACAACATTACCATAGTGACTAGAGATCCAGTAATACGCAATGCTATTGCTTGTACATTTGCAGCTCTCCAATGGACCATCATCCTCACAGTGTCGGCCGGAGATTGACAATGTTGATGGAGGTTTTGGTTAATGTTGTTTGTGTGTGTGAAATAGGATGTAATGATCTGCTGATGTATGTTTTTATAAAAACCTCGTTAATGTACAAGAAAAATGAGCCGTGTCTGTGGATGGTGGTGTGAGTTACAAAGTTTTGAAGCTAATGTTTAGGCTGATATTGTTGGGAGTGGGATTTGTTTGTGGGTGACATGTCTTGGTTACTTATTTTATTAATGGTGTAATGATGGATCTTTCTTCTGTGCTGAATTTTAGGAAGCGAAATGAAAGATATGCAATTCATGAATTGGTAAAAACTCTCCCTCTCTCGTTTTCCTTCTAATCAGTAATGTGTTAGAGCCCATCAGGTCTCTTAGTGTGACCTAACAGAATGGAGTCATGTCTTTTGGATAGTTATCTTTTCTCTCTCTCTCTCTCTCTCTAGTTATCTAACTTCTTTCTTTATGTGTGTCACACCACCGTCATTTAGGTCCATTATATATATATATTCTTATATGGAGACAGCATGAGAGACATTTAGTAATGACTTCCCAATTTTGAGAATACCTGAAGTACATGAAGAGCACAACTCAACCTTCCAAACATCTTTGACCACCAAATGCATTTTGTGAAATTTGTGTTGAATTTCACCTTTTTATGTTGTACTGGCCACTTTTTTCTAATAAATTATTATATTGAAAATAGTTTAAGTATTGACAATAATAACTCAATTCTATATTAATTCAATTGAATATATTAAATTATATCATTCTAAATTCATTTATAAACATTTTATTTAAAGTTCGTTTTCAAATGAATTTTACATTCCTAGTTCATTCGTTCCAAAAGGACCCTGAGTGTTACAATTAGGGATATCCACTTCATGTTGATTCTCAGGGTGGCAATTTAAGAATAAGAATACTAAATAAGGAAAACAAAGTTTTCATTTAAAGGATTCCAGATCATTTCATCCCTGTTTTGTGCCAAGTTACCAACTTGGAGGCATTTTTGCAACACAATATCCTTTCTCAATGAAAAAACCAAATACACATTTGCCTTTTTGTTCAATTACACAAACAAGGCTCCGGGTTCAGCACTTGCAAATCATCTAAATCTGCAAAATGGGTTAAGAAACAGATTCAGTAAAGACATTAGTGCTTGAATGCTATTAAGGAGAGAGAGAGAGAGAGAGAGAGAGAGAGGGAGAGGACCCTGTCCATTACTTGATCGTCCATGAAAAACAAAATGTTGGATAAAAAACTTGAATCAATACAAGAAGTGACTCTTATAAAATCTCAAAACTACACACAAACACACAAGCACATATATATATATATATATATATATATATAAATCACTTCTCAGATCACATAGAGAAAACCATTAACTTATTGCCTGACAAACTCCATTTTATCTGTCTTGAAACAACTATGCTGCAGAAAGTGACTTGAGTCTTTGCCCCAAAACAAACATTCAAAGAATCGTTTCAAGGGGTGATGCAATTGAAAAAGAATCATCTTGAGGAAGAAAGGGTGATTCAATATCAAAACCTTTTGTTCCAATCCAACTAAAGTAATGAGTTAAAATATCTTTTGTTACAGCAACTACAAGGAAATAATTTGATATTTATTGCTGAATGATTGCAGCCAGTAGCACAACATCCAACCAACTATTAGTCTAATATAGCACTAACCTTTATTCATCAATATGAAAAAGGTGGGGATTTAGTCATTATCTTCTCGACCAAAGTCATAAGCTATCTCAATCTGCAATGCCAACAAAATCTCAGCATTAAGTTAGGAAGAAAACATAAGCAAGAAGCAACTCAGAAAGGTATAACAAATTCAATACAGCAACAGCCACAAATAGTTAGACCCAAATAGCCATTGCAGCTTAATTGACACAAATGGAAATAGCACGCCAACAGGAATCATATCCACCTTCATTTTTTAATATGAATCATCTCAAGAATCCCACAGGAATCACTTTCAGTAGGAAAAAGAACATATAAAGTTCAGAGGCATGCAATAAATGTATCTCATGCACCTACATTGAGTCCAGGATGATTCAAAATGTTTAAATAAACATATGCAGGCTGTAAGGAAAGGATTGATGGCCATTTTCTAATACTTTGAGCATAAAACTTTTGCTACGAACTAAGAATACAAAAGCAATGCTCATGGATATACACAGTAAAAAGTAATTAATTGCAACCGCTCAATATATCCCTGATAAAAGAGATGCAGATAGGGAAGGCAAGTAAAAAGAAAATGACAACTGTACAAAAAGATTAATTCTGATTACCCCAGATGGTGGAGTTGGATTTCGAGTAAACTTGCTACCACCAGGAGCCCAGGGAACTGTACACAAATAAGATTAGTGAGTTAGGAAACTGCATTGGCAGCTCAAAAATGGGAAATATAAGTGCCACATGAAAACCTTGAATATTCTCTCAATCAAGTGATCAATTATGTTTCACCAAAAGCAGTGAGTGTAAAAAAATGCACAAAATTTTCCCTTCCATGCGCATAATTCCATTTTGTACCTCAGGTTCAACCCCTTGGGGCCCTCAAATGCTATTTCATTATTGCAACTTATTAAAAAAATATATATCAAGCGAAAAAGGTAATAATGAAGCTATGTTCCCTGTAGAAAGGGATAATTGAAAAGGAACCATCAATATTTTTCTGGACGAAGTGACTGCTTTGGAGCCTTAAATATACAAATTTTTGGTTGCAATGCTAAGGCTCTTTCCATGCCTCACAAAGAGCAATGAGCAACATCGAAGTTTGAAACATTTGAAACAATAAGCATAATGAAATGAACATAAATTTGGTCAATAAATGATGATGTCCTTCATATTATGATGGTGCAGTATCAAATAAAGGTCAAAGGCTAGTTCAAGACAAACAGCTAAGAATGAAAAAAAAAAATCCTTCCCAATTGCAAAAGATGTCAACTAAAGTCATTCCACGAAACAATTCTTGATTCTTCAATTTATCTGATCTTTGCTGCCTGTAAATCTTATAATGGCAAGGTGGCAACCTTTCTTTCATCAGAAAAGAATTCAGATATGAATTAGAGCAGGTCTTGCAAACCGAATTATAAGGAAAAACCCTATGAAAGAAAGATGCTTCAGCCAATTGAGATCACACATAATATTACAACTAATAGAGAGATAATCCCTCTGAAGCAAGCCAAAAAGTGCCCCAAACTTTTGGAACATGCCATGCAAAAGAATTCCCTCATTTGAAAAACCTTTAAAGATGATATAAGCTTAGTGGGCGAAACCTGAACAAGGATAACTAACAAGGTATCGAATTAGGATAAAGTGAATCTTAAAACAAATTAAGTTGAGAAGCAACCTAAGAATAAACTTAAAAGTCTGGGCATTCAACAATCATCTCATGTCTTTCCTCTCATATATCCTCATGTCTTTCTATGCCACATTTTAATTAAATACAAAGAACGCAACTGGCAATCATCAAATAATAAGAACATCTTATCAACCAAAAAGCTAGAACAATTTAGAAAGAAATTTTTACTAATCATTGCAAATCCCAATACTTACATGGTGTTAGGTATAAACCCACATGGATTCATTTCATTACAAATAAATTTCCAATTTTGGATTAATATAGAATTGATTTTGAATATATAGTTTTATACTAGCTTGTACTTAGAATTCATTCATTTGCATATTCTATCAATTATCATACAATTTATTCGAAGACAACCATATAGCTAAAACTTTGAAATTTGAAAATGGATTTCATTCATTCAATAACATTTCAAGGAATTCGCAATTCATTTCTACCACAGAAGATCTAAATTATGCCATGAAGCCAAGAAACAAAATGCAGCCCAGAAAATAACAACCAGAAGCACATACCAATATAAGGATCAGGGTGCCGCCACTTATTATACTGTGCCTCACCATCAGCAATCATTCTATCGATAGTATCCAAATCTTCCTACAAAATCAATCAAAAAAAAATGGCAGATAATCAATTAACACAAACAACAATAACAGAAGGTGAAAATAAATAAAGAGAAAATGAACGAACCACATGTTTGTTTGCGTCGAACTTCTCACGGAGTCTCGAGGCCTGCGAGGAGAAAATAGTCAAAAGAGTAAAGTGTTAATTAGAGTAACTAAGAGCAAAAACAGAGTGAGATCTAATTGGAAGAAGGTGATTATGATGAGATTAGGGAAATGTAAAATGTACATCTTGATAGAAGAGGTGGCGATGTACGGCCCAGTTCAAAGTGTCTCTGAGAGCTCGGCGGTAGAGGATCTGAACCCTCTCCTTCTGCGCTGCTCTGCGAGCTAGGTATGCTCCTGTTGATAAGCTCATGTCTCTTCCTCTTTCTCGCTGTTCCCCTCTCTGGAGTTTTCTCTCCGCTTTCTCAAAGGAAATGAAATGGCCAGTGACAGTGAGAACGGCATAGAGCGGTGTCGTTTAAGGTGTCACTGTATTATCGGTCAACGAAAGCTCATAAAGTGATGTCGTTCTCTTGTCTTCATATTCGAATCAAAACGTTGCGTTGCATTTTCTACTGCGTCCGTACATGCAAATAGGCCAAGATTGGACTACCGGAAAATGTCTGGGAAAATTTAAAAAAAAAAAAATTGAAACAAAAAACTAGACTTCAAGGTTGAGTTACTTAGAAAACATTTTTTAGATTCATTATTTAATTATAAATATGTAAAATTGAAAATTAGTTAAAAATATTCAAAAAATTATATATTTTTTAAAAATTATTGTTAAATATGGAAAAAATACTATAATTTTGATGACTTTGGTAACCCTGACTAATTAAAAAAATAATAAAATACAAAATCTTCATTTTTCACATATTATTTCTTGTATAGTATAGATAATTTCGTTATATATTTCACGTGCATTAATTTAAATTACTCTATCATTGACAAATTTTCTGAGACTGTACAATATGGAGTAAGGAAATCCAGAGTTAGGACTACAATACAAACTTGATTATTCTTCATGTCCACATGATTTGTCTCTTCTTATTTTCTTCATAGACAAATAAATTGATTAGCTATTGATGGGACAAAATTTAAAAAATGAAACAACCTATTACGAGGTCGCTAAGCTTAGAAATTGCATCCTGTTAGTTTGCATAAAAGTTGCAAAAAAGAAAAAAGGAAAAAGAAAAAAAGGAAACCAGAAGCAAGATACATTAACAAAATGGGCAAAACCAAATTCAAACTTAAACATGATACAAGCTATAATTTTTACAACACTAACAATCACAGAATCAATTTCAGTTTTTTTGGTCATGTAAAGAATGCTATGTAGCCTAAATCTAATTCAAGAAATCACCATTCCAGTTATATAAAACAAGCCTACAAATGAGTTGACTTGCTATAACTCCAGCCTAAGGACCTCCTCCTTGTACTTGGGGGAGTGAAACTAAGACCAAACATTTCCTTAAGAGCTTGCCCCTGTTCTACAAACCTGACCAGCTTTGCAACAATGGCAGCACTCTCCATTATGTTGTTAATATCCTTTGTATTGCACCACAATCGGTTTGCTAACTGTAGTCTCCTACGCTTTGAGTTCAACTCTATACCCCATTTCTGGTAGAGCCTCTTTCTCTCTTCTTCTGATAACCGTTTCTGCATCAGCTTGCTTAGCATCCCCCTCTCCCGATGAAGCGCCTTGATGCTATATACCATTAGATGTTAGAGTAAGTAAGAAAGATTTGATTGGACAATACATAAAGAAATATGCACAATATACCAATCTCAGAACCATTTAACTGTTTCACGGTAATCATTCTAATGTCATCCATATTGCACCTCCTTCCATTATCAAATACTGTAAAATAATGGCAAAAAATGCAGAATATTTGTGACTCTGGCAGAGAAAAACAGAAGCCAGTAACATGGAGGGGGTCAAATAAAGTAATGCTATGAAAAAAAAAAATTTTGGAACCTTTTCTCCCCCCTTTTGCTCTCATACATTTTATCCCTTCTTATTAGCAGTCTAGGTCGTTGGCAGACAACGGAGGAGATTTAATGGGTAAATGCATAATGTTAAAACAGGCTTGCACCGGTTACATGAAAACATGCAGTCAAAGGGAGAGAGAGGAACCTTGACGCCAATGTAAATGTCTGACCACCTCCCAAATCTTGATTTCCTTGAGACAATGTTTCCGTAAGGAAGGAAAGTCTTCTAAGCTCCACCTCCATATATATAGAATCTGTTGGATCACCTTTAAAGAGCAGGAAAAAATAAGTTCTATGGACCAAGGAAACATTGCAAGCTTGCCAAAGTTCAAGTATCTCTCTCCTCTGTCTTTCAAATGTCAGGGGCCAATCATTAAAAGTTTCCAATGCTTCAGACATAGGATCCAATCCAACATCTTTTGCATTCTTTTTGCAACTACCAGCTGATGGGTCCGTCTCTTGAACCTAGGGCATGGAAATCATGCAATTCAAAATTTTTTAGAGCTGCTTGATCCAAAATGATAGTGATTGCTCAAAAGGAAATTGCAGGAAAGCAAATAGGGCTCACCTGGCCATCAACAAGTTGCTTCTCATACTCCTGCTTGGCCATTTCCTTCAGTCCTTCAACAAACGTTTGGATGCTAGGTATATCCTCATCTCCTGACATTTTGATGCTCTGAGTTCTGAAGTCATCTGTGAAGGTGCTACCAAGAGAAGACTGAGAATCATTTCTGGATAATCTTGCAGCATTGGCATCAAAATTTAGTGGAGGAAACTTCCTCCGGACACTTTCTGGCCTGCCAGCAAAGTTTTTCTCAGAACCACTTGGTGTGGTGCTCTCTGTCATGAGATTCTCTCTGCAACTCCAGCTCCTAGTTAAATTCATGTTCCTCGAACTTGACAGATCAACTGCCAAGGATTGTGGAGATGATTCATTATCATCGGGGCTGACAAGATCATCTATTGTCCTTTGTACATGATTCAGTCTCTGCTCTAATATGTCATATGGGAAACCATTTTGCATACAAATCACTTCTCTATGTTCATTTGCTGGAATTTCCTGTCCAGCGGCTGCATTACCATCCCCAAATACTGTCAAAGCTAACATTCCTTCAGTTTCACCATGTGATGTGGAATGGGATTCAAAGTTGTTCTCTCTCTTTCTCTCATCTATTTCAATACATTGAACTTCCTTGCAGTAGTCATCGGTATTTTCTGCAGGTCCAGTTGCAGTATCCTCCAGACTCTGACATGAATTGGATCTAGCAATCTTCTTTGCAATTGAAATCAGCAAAGAAGTACCATCAGATGCAGAATGGTCCTCAGTGTTTTCCTGAAGGTGGTATGACCCCTCCATGTTGCTCCCACTGTCTCCATCATAATGGTTCGTATTGAACTGTCTGACACCTGCAGCTAGATAATGAGGATTGACAAAACCTGAAGATTCTGATACTGAATATTCATATTCCCATGCATTCCCTGCTTGCTGATTAGGAGGATTGGAACCGCCTGCAGCCTGAATTGCAAAATGTTAAGTGGAGTTAACAGTTGGAACAGCTTTATCAAAATTAGTAAGAGTCTCAGAAAAATCAGGCAATAAACATACCCCATTTCTCGAAGTTTGATCCTGTCCAACCATTCGCAATAAATCCTCAACCCGAGATTCAGCAAGATTCTTTTGCTTGGTCAACTCTCTAATCTCCTTTTCCATCTGCATGATAGGAACCCATGTAATCAACGTAAGCCAATGCATAATATTTACTTTTCTTTCATCCCTTTTCATCAAAACATTGCACCTTTTCAGCCAAAATTGGCGTAGCTATGCAACCTGATGTTACCATCAATCAACTGTTTTATGCACCTGCAGTGGGGGTCATGTAATATACTGGCTCTAAGAAATGATGACAGCGCCAGCTATTCATACATGGAATGGAGCAAATTACACGATTGTTGGACAAGTCATCACACAGCTTTAAAAATATACACTTTAGACCTTGTTGAAAGCTCCTATTGATGTAGCCAACGATTTGTTAAGTCAGATTTTATAATGTCAGCTTCTAGGTTGCAGTTTGTCATTTACTTCCTGCCTTACATAGATGGCAAATTAGCTGTGACATACCTATGCTAGACAAAATGCAAAAATGACATAGCTACACGCAGCACACCTACTTTGGTTTAAAAAAAAAAAAAAAAAGAAAAAAGAACAGCTCTATAAATAAGGTATCAGATCCTTTCTATCAACAATTAATTCTACAATTCAAGCATTATGATTGAATATTTCATTTTGAATTGGAATAAATTGTCTCTAGGTGGCCTAAAACATGGCCCAGTACATTTACTGTTTTTAATAATGAACCAGCCCCAACAGAAAAAGAAAAGAAATGGCCAGCCATAACGTAGGAAGGTCTTTAATTTTTGTCCATAAAAGATATGAATATGCATAGAAAAGTATTTGTGATGAGAGCTCCAAAAGCAAATTTTTACCTTTTGAATTTGAAGATCTTTCTTTCTCAGTAATGCTGCATAATCAGTGGTTGAGGAAGCAGGGGCAGGACTTCTTAACTCACTCTCCAATCTAGCTACCTCCTGTTGTAAATGCTTGACTAGTGCCTTATCAGACATAACTACATTAACTTGTGCTTTTGTAGTAACTTCTTTTGCACAACAAGCAAACAGAAGAGTGTTTCTAGTCTGCTCAACATGGCTACGTGCAGGGCTTAGCGTGCAGATAATGGCAGTTCTAGCATTTCCACCCAAAGCAGGCTGCAGTAGTCGTGTCAGCTTAGAATCTCTGTAATTGATGTGTCCATGTCTCCCCTTGCTGCATCCGTTATTGCACCAAATTGATAAGATAGAAATAACGCAATCCTCTCCATTAAATATAAACAAACAAAATCCACAGCAATAGAGAAACATAGAGACAAAAGGATGATAGAGAAAAGCAGCTCCTCATTATTTGCTATGTAGATAAGAAAAACCAAATTTCTTTGAGTGCTGCCCTTCTTGTATCACTTATCAGTACAGTTCTAATAAAAGATCAGTTTTGTGTGTGTAGGAATGCGTGTGTGGTTATGAGACATTGTATTTGCACTACACACGAAACTTGTCTGACCTTCCATTGTTGTACATTACGCTGTACACTAGCAACTTAATAAGTGAAAAGCATGTTGATGGCTAGATCCTACACCGTAATATGTACTATGTTAGGCATTCCATGTAATTCTGCTCCCGATCATTACAAGTAACTGAAGTTTTGAACAAAATGCTATGAGAAACTAACTTAAAGTATCATGGCAATTACAGTTTGAAAAGGGTTATTGAGAAGGTATAAGCATTGTTTCCAAAAAATTTAAAGTGCACCCAAACGAAGTATATCACCACATTCTATTACTGTCATAGATTATAAAAGTTGCAGGCACCAATTGCAATTAAAAAAGTCACATGAAAAAGGAAGGAAGAAACCAATAAACCTCAGCTTGCGAATAACAGTTCCTAGAGTCAGTAAACTGCGGTTTATGTGGCATCCTTCTTTCAATCTTGCCCCAGTTGATAATGCCTGAGATGCGCGTTCACTTCCTGCCAAATCGACAAAATTCTGCACAAGGAAACAAGAAGTCACTCTGACTTCCCTACTACTATCAATAATAATAACCATGCTCTTTTTTAATGTTGTGAATGATAATCAACTGAGAAATGATCCATTACCACAGTTGCAGCAAGAGTGGTAGAATTTTCTTTGCCTAAGAATTCGCGAGCTGAACTTTCAATTGTCTGAGAGAATCAAAATGAGAAGGACTAACATCAACAACACTAACTAATCCAGTACAGTGCATACATGCTAGCAAGTAAATATTTGAACTACATAAGTGGAGATGAACGTCATACCAATCTAAGAATTTGATGAGATCTGGAGCTTTTATCATTCAGTGAGGTCTCTCCAATCCGTCTTTGAGCTGCAAGATTTCAATAAAAATAATTAAATACACAATATCATCTGGTAACAGCAGGAAGCAAAGTGTTTTACCTTCGCAAACAGAAAGTAGTTCTTGTAGATGATTCCAGTCCCTTAGGGTTTCCTCCGTAACTTTCTCCACAATGGTCCCTTTCTGGAAATAAAACAAGAACGTTAGAGCAGTTTATCAACTCATTGACAGAAAGAAAACTGAAAAATGGGATGATGACATTTACCTCTGGATCATCCAGCAATCTAAGTGGAGCAGAATCTCTGCTAAGGAGATCTCTAATAGCTTCATTATATATCTCAATTGCTGAGAACTTCAAAACAAATGCTCTCTCTTCATGCTGCAACAATAACATTATTGCAAGAATTTCAGCATTAACAATATTTATAGATAAGAATAAAAATTGGAAAACTGAAAAGGGAATAAAAATTATACTAAAGTAGAAATTCTGATTACCCTATGCATATAGTCAAATATATCTGCTACTGCGTACTCGGTTATTCCCATCATGGTGTATGTCTTTCCACTGCTTGTCTGCCCATATGCAAATATACTTGCTGGAGAAAAACAAATGGAGTTGAAACCCTTTCAACTTCTTAGTAAGTACTGTAACAGACACCAAGATACCCGTGTTATACTTACAGTTAATACCACTGACAACCGACAGAGCAACTTCCTTGGCTCCTTCCTCATACACTTGTCTCGTAGAGCAGTCACCACGAAAAACTCTGTCTACACCCAGAAAACGGATAAAGCATAAATGAGATGAAATATATGACCAAAAGAAAAATCTGCTTTTAGTAAGTTGCCATATGCTAGAATTTGAAGCACTGAAGATCTTTAAAATTTTGAAACTTACGCTAAACTAAAAAGAGATTATGATTCAATACATACGTATAGATGTCAAATTTGTGGTAAATGATGCTACTTGCACAAGGTAAATGTAAGTGGCACTGTTGGTTCATAGTCCTGTGACATTTGACAGTGGACTGTGTCTGTCTGTCCTACAGTGGCAGGAAGCAAACGGTTGGCTAGGATTTGTGGGTTACTCTGGGTTAAATTAGATAATTTATTCATTAATGTAACACATTAAACAAGTTCCAGAGAGAAAATGGAGGGCCAGTTCCCCTATTGTTCATTGATTATCCATGTAGCATGAATTAGATTTTTCATAAAAGCATTCTAGGTTTCTATAAGTTAAGCATTCTGGAAAAATAGGAAACAGAACAGCCATCCAGGCATATTGCTATCAGTTTGCATACTGAAAGAGCCTAATATTTGATATGATGGTCATTGGTCAGACATCCCAATGATATTCTAATCAACCTAAAAATTTAATCTGATACCAATAAATTTTCAGGAAACAAAGAGAATAGCTTGGGAAGTATGCTGGATGATTCATTGTATTACACCTCAAAATGTTGAGTTTGACACTCATTCGTGCAGCATAATGCACCACCATTTCAATTTTTACACTAAACAAGATTCAAAGAGCATGTTCCTTACCAAAAGAATAGGCAGATGGAAATGTGGAACCTTCACGAAGTGTGTTTCGGTACAAGATGGTAGTATCATTGATGCATTCCCAGTCTGCAACTTCATTTGTAACAATCTCCTTCTCATTCAAAGGCCTCAACCTCACCAAAACAAGAATCTTCTCTTCACGAGAAACTTCCATTTGCATCTTCTCCATCCTTGGTAGCTCTGCCCCTCCAATTGACCCCATTTTTCAGGTCTTTTCAGCCCCACCAATAATTAAACTGAAAAATCAGCTCATGATTTCAAATTTTGTGAAAGGAAAACGAAAGCCTCAGTGTAAAATACTCACAGTTGCTCTTGCTTTCCTAAAATGTTAGACACAGTTTGGATGTTAAAAACAAAGTTGTTGAATTTGCCTAAAAGATAGTAGGTCCATCGCTATTACTCTGACAGTACCTGCAACAAGAAGTTAATCATAGGTGTTATCCAACTGACCCACAAGGTAAGTAACCGATGAAAAATGCTAATTAATTATCATATCAATAACAACAAATTAATCATCAATTTTAACCAACAACTCCTCGCCCAACCAAAAAAAAAAAAAAAATCTTTTCAATTGCAAAAACTAAATAAATAGAACGAAGGCAAATGACAGATGCAGACACGAAACTACAATGTAAGATACATATCGTGGACATCAATCCAAATTCCAAACTACCCAAAAATAGATGACGGCGAAAAGGAAAGGTTAATTATGAGTAGTTATGATTTGAAAGCCCAAGCTTTATTGAATTATTTTAGAAGAAACTGTAAAAACCTTAAAACCCATCTCATATTGGGTGGACTTCCTTCAGCAATTATCAATTTCAACGTCACAACGGAAAGCTCCATCGGTAGCGACCAACCATACTTGAAAACCAAGTAAGAGAATTCCATATAAGCTTCCATTGGACACATGAAGTTCATCTCTTTGCAAAAATATGGCCCATTCTAACCACCTCGTCTCTCTCTCACAAAACATACATGTATAGGTATGTATGAATATACATACATCAATGCTCATGCGTAAATATACATACCTCCAAATACAGAGTCGTTATCAATTCAAGAGACAGTTAGTGAACACAGCTCACAGTTTAGCAATGCCCGCTTGAGATAAGGTACAATAATACTGACTACATCTGTATTTTCCTTCCACCAGTAAAAAACGCTGTCGTTTTTCAGTCCTCTTTCTCTGTGCTCGCTCTGATCTGGAATGGAAGCGATGTACTTCACTCTTTCTTCCTCAAATCTCGAGCTCTGCAACCCATATAAAACAAATAAATAAATGCATAAACATAGCATTTATTAACCATGCTTTGAGGTTAAATCCCGAATTTCATGCATTTAGCCGTTGCTATTTTTGGAAAAAAAAAACTCCAAGTTTATTACTCATTAAATAAAAAAATTTTCATCTCACATCTAATTATCCCAAAAACAAAAAGCTAATTTCTCCTTCTTCTCCACATCACTTCATTAAGGAAAAAAAAAAAAAAAGAAAGAAAGAAATACTAATAAAGACAGAACTGTCAAAGCTTGAACACTGAACACTGAAAACGTCGCTTTGAAGAGAAAATTTGGAAACATTACTTTACGTGTGGAATAAAGCTGAAAAAAGAACACAAGGAAGATAATGTGCGTAAAGGCAAAGGGCAAAACAGGTAAAAAGAGAAAGAAACCGATGGAACAGTAAAAACCGGCGAGATTTCGCTCACCACGATCTCATTTCATCTCTACCAAACTTCATAAATTGGAACCAGAGAGAGAGAGAGAGAGAGAGAGGAAGCGTTAACAAAAAAAGCTGTTGTTTCCTTTCAATGTTTGGTCCTTTTCTTCTCCCCTCTCTCTCTCTCTCTCTCTCGAGGAGCGGAGTGGTGAGCAAATCAGACAGGTGCAGCGTCAACGTCGACGAAGTTTCTTATTTTTATTCAGTTTAATTCTACAGTGATATTACGAGTTTGCCCTTCCTTTCGCTTTTTGTTTGGAAAGGTTCAAGGGGGAGGCACGTGCTATGGAGGGATGGTTGGTTTTTTCCGCGCCACATGGGAGTTGTGATTTGTGTAAGGATGGCAGTCAATCGTTGGATTCGTTAGGCCTACTGACTGATTAGAATTGAGTCAGAGATTAACGGTTGAGATCAGACGGTGAAGTTTCGTATTCCTGAATTATTGGTATTAATAGAAAATGGAGAATTACTAATATATGAAATTTAACTGAAATTATTATTTTTTTCATTTACCTAACTTACACTATTTTGTGCAATAAGTAAAATGATGCAATAGTCTATAGTCTACTTTGAAATATAATAAATAACTAATAAAATAATTTTTAAAATAACTTTAAATATAAAAATAATGTAGATCATTCATAGTAAATCATTTACATAGATTGTGCAGGTATACGACTAGTTATTAATAATTTATTAATATTAAGTATCAGTAAAAAAAAAATTGAAGAGCATCATTAATATTATTGTGAAATTCAATTAATGTCTAAATTAAAATAAAATTAAATAATAAAGCAGTCAAAAAATTAAAAAAATGAAAAGAAAGTTTGATTAGTTATTAAAAGATAAATTGAAACGTTCTATGATGGTTATTAATTTTATTTAATTAATAAAAATTTTAAAAAATTATAATTTATATTATTTATAACATGAGTTTACTCCATACAATAAAATAATTTGAAATCGAACGAGTATATTTTTAATTATACACTAGAACAATAACAATTTTTTCAATTTATTTTTAGAATTATTAATTTCGGTTTTTAGTTTTAATCAAAATCATATCGAAAATGTTTTAATTTTTTCAATTAAAATTAAAATCAAACCGAATATTATGAGAACCAAATTAAAATCCAATCAAACTAGATTATAAATTGATGTTAAAGGATTAAGCTCTAATTTGTCCTTATACATATATGGTTTATCTAAAATTCAGCTTTTTATACAATTATCACCAACTTTGCAAGGGAAAAAAAAAAAAAAAAAGCTCAATTTTTTGAGAAAAAGAACAAAATAATACTATTTTTTAAATATTTATAGCAAACATCAAAGCAAAGAATTCGTACAATCTGTACAAAAACTAAAAGATTTTTCATATACAAACATGAAAAGAACAATTATAGTGTAATAAAAACAAAATCTATATTCTTAGTTTCTTTAAAGGAAAAAAAAAAAAAAGAAAAGAAAAGAAATCAATCTTGATGCCCGTGGATCACGGATCACCGAATGAAAGGAACTCATACAACCTAACATTAAAATAAAATAAAAAAAAAAAGCAAAAAAAGGTAAGAAAATGGTGAGGAGAAACTAGCACCGTTTTGTCGGTTGGATTAACTGCCAACCGAATTTATTCATATTGGTGAGGTAAATCCAACTGTCCTAGTGTTTATGGTCGTCCATCTCTCACGTTTAATTATTGAATAATTAAGTATTAGGAATGAAACTAATTCTAGTTTTTTCTTTTTGTAATCCCTTTGATTTGGTCAAAGTTCTTGTTCATTGTATCTTTGGGCCTCTACATCCAACGAGAAAGTTTGATTAAAAATGGGAATTTCATTTAAGTAGATTTCAACTTTAATTAACATATTTTCATTTAATGAGTAGATAATGGAAGTTATGTTTCTCTAAATGAAATAAGGTTACTTAATTTTTAGTTAGAAACCCATTCTATTTTTTGACAGGTAAAATAAAAATTTCATACATGAGAATTTAAATTTAGTCACAAACAAGCTATTAAATTCAGTGTGATTCGATGGGTCAATCCAAAAAAATAATTTTGGTTTCATAATTTAAAAAAGAAAATCGAATCGAATCGTCTGACTCGTGGTTGAACCAAACGACCTGTATAGATCTAGAACAATTTTTATATTTTAAATTTTTATTATAATATAATTATTTTAAGTTATAATTATTTAATTAATATATATTATTAATATTTTTATAATCTATTAATTAAATCATTGATCCACCGATTAAATCGATGACTCATTCATAAAATTTTTTAACTAGATGAATATCCGAATCAAATTTAATAAGACTCTGCACATATTCACACGCTCATAATACAAGTGAATCTAAATTGCAGTGGATTAATCATGAATCGCATTTTGTGTTCCAATGTCAAACCCTAGATCCACT